>NW_007231095.1:1825-75797 GCF_000164805.1 Carlito syrichta | reverse complement strand
TGTGTACATATATATATGTACACACACACCCACCCATCCATATGTATGTATATATGGATTGGATGAATGGGTGGATCAATGGGTGGCTGGCTTATTTCTGACCTTTCCATAATAAGAACTTGATGTGGGTTGGATGAATAAGAACTGGATGGATGGGTGGATGAATGGGCGGCTGACTGGATGGGTGGGTGGGTGGGTATGTGAATGGATGAATGGGTGTCTGAGTAGATTCTTGGATGGTTGGTTGGGTGGGTGGGTGGGTGTATGGATGGCTAAATACAAGCCTGAGTTCCACAGTAGCCAGCAGTATAGAACCAGAGACAGAGTGCCTATGTTTGAATCCCAGTTCTGCCACTAAATGTGTGACCTTGGGCAAGTCACTCAACCTCCCTGTGCCTCAGTTGTCACCTGTAGAATGGAGATTATAATAATAGTATATACCTTATAGTGCTGTGGTGAGAATTAATTGACATAACACTACAGAATAGCATCTGGCACTTTGTAATTGCTGTGGGAGTGTTTGCTCTTACTATTGTTGTTAGACAATCCAGATGACTTCTGTGAGTCTTGGCCTCCTTGGGGAAATTCGTGGTGTCCACTTAGAGGTCAAGGTGAAAGGGCTAATGCTGTCGAAATGAAAGAGCAAACATAGTACTTCCTAAAGAGCTTTCAGACTAGGACGGACATCTGGCCAGTGAGGCTGGATGAAGAAGCAGAGAAGCAGTCTCAGTTCCAGAAGACGGGGCGCCATTAGTCGGTCATGTACACTTGGGAACCCCTCTCCAGACCTACTGGTCAGGAAATCTGGAGGTGGGACTCAGGCATCTGCATCATAATGTCCTTGGTTCCATGTCCATGGTTCCAACTGGCTCTTGCCAAGGTGTGAGCAGCCCTGTCCTAGATCACTGTGAAGGCCCCTTCCTAGCCGAGGAGCTGGGGAACATGGTGGATAACGAGAATCCTCACCATAGGGTGGAGTCTTGAACTGGACCTGGGGGCACAGAGGCCTCTCCGGTGGGGCCAGCCAAGTAGTGGAGGTGGAGGAGGCGAGGGAGTCAGAGCTGACACTCCGCATTACAATCTAATAGCTCAGCGCACTTCCCTCCTGCACGGCGCAAAGGTTACCGTGCAATTACGTGTCGCCACATACAAATGACAGAGCAGTTACGGCTACTTTACCAATTACAGGGAAATTGCTCCCACTCTGCAGAGACTGGCACTCCGGAGAGCTTCATCATGTCCATGGAAAGGGGATCATAAATGCAGCCAGTGCCCTTCCCCGGCAGGCTCCCCAATGCCAGGGCAGAGCTGGAGCCATCCCCCAAGGTCCCTAGAAGTGTCCAGTGGGCTCCGAGGAGACTCCTTGGGGAGGGCGGGAGGAGGGGCCAGACCTAGGAGACAGCAGGGGCCTTACCTGGAGTCCCCAGTACCTTCCCCAATTCCAGGTCAATGGCACATTCAAGGGACCAGCCCTCACCCTGACCCCCAGGCCCATCTGTCTTGAAGACTGCAGGTGATGGGCAGGAGCCTGATCTCGAAATCCCCCTGAGCCCAGCTGGCACAGCCCCTGGTCTGATTCCTGATGGCACCCCCTCTGCCAAGCAAAACCAGCTCAATCCCGGCCCACGGCTGCCCCACCTTGCAGAAAGCCCACATCAAGTTCTTATTAGAGAAAGGTCAGAAATAAGCCAGAGCTCATAGTCCAAGGGCAGTGCTAATGAGATGAAGGCCGGCAGGTCCATCCCCCCGTGGGCCAATTAGCCTGGCTCGGGGACACCGTCTCTTCCATAGCCATGGGCTACCCTCTTACCCAGGGATCCACTGCTTACAAACACCCCAAAGAGGCAGCACAGGTGAGCGGTGGGGACGGGCCAGTGCAGCTGACTCCTTTGACCATGGGTGAGCCTGCCCGGGTGCTGGGAGCCGATGCAGCCATCTCTGAGCCCAGGATGGAAAACCAAGGTGGACCAGGTCCTCCTGCCGCTCCATGAGCAGCTCCCATGGCCCAACAAAGAGAGGAATCCCCTCACCCAGCCCTCCTGCCCTTCCTGAGTGCAAAAGTGTCACCCAGTCTTATGCTCCCCCCACGGCAGGGCAACCCTTCCTGCCCATCACATGGGGTAAGAAGGCAGCAGAGATTTGCCCATGCAAACCCACCATGGGGTCATCTGGACCCGTAGCCTGTCTTTCTCCATTTTTTTGTCTATCCAAATGGCCTGCTTTCCACTCAATGATGACAACGCTATTGACTTTTCTTCACTTACCCAGCTGCTTAAGAACACTTATGGAGAAGCTACAAAGACCAAGCACCAGGTGAGGTCCCAAGAACATAAAGATGAAAAGGTCTCAGGTTCTGTCCCAAAAGAACTGTCCCTGTTCTCGTGGGGAAGAGAGACCCAGGCCAGACTAGACAAGGCCATCTGTATCCCACTTCTGTCGGACATCTGGGCAGTACTGAACAGGAGCCACCCCCTGCCTGGGGGAGCAGGTGCGCCTCTGAGATAGAGGAGAGGTGTATGTCAAGTCCAGGTGCTCCAGTTTTTAGAGTAGGATGTTGCACCTCTTCCACACATCATATTTCAGATGAGGGAAGTGACTTATCACCATAAAATCCAACAGCCCCATTTTACAGAAGAGGACCCCGAGGCCTGGAGAGTAAAGTGCTTTCTCTAGGTAACCATCAAGTTGCAGGAAGAATAGGTGCCAATCCCCAGAGGCAACTCACAGATCACAAGCAGGGGTCTCCTCTTGGGTTGTCAGGGAGGCCCCAAAGGGAGCCCACGCCAGGATGGGGAAGACAGGAAAGTGCCAGGGAAACCACACCTCCATGCCTCTCCTGGCCCAGGAGGAGGGCTCTGCCCCTTGGCCATCTCCAGCACCTGGAAGCAACCATGCGCCCTCCCTAGGACCCCTCGGCTGGCCACCAGAGCCAGGCTTCTTTCATTCTGGGGTCCATTTGTCCCAGAGGAAAGTGAGAGCCAAAGTTTTGAAAAAAAATACAAGTTAGTAGAAAAAGAGCATGCCCACGAGCTGCCTGCTGACATGGAGGAACGGGTCTCTAGATGTTCCATGCTCAGCAGCCTTAAACTTCTCCCCATTAATTTCACTGACACACACACACGTGTGCACAGACACGTCCCCGGGACTGACCACAGCAAACCTCTGCTGGAAATAGGGGGCCGGTGAATGATGCATATGGGGGTGACCGCCCACTTATTGGAAACCATATCTCTACTGTGACTGCTGCCCCCAAGGTGTTTAGAAGCACATCAGGGTCTGGTGCACAAAACTTGCCCACTCCTGGTGGTGACTGGGCGTGCCTTCTGTGCTACTTCCGGGGGGTAGAGGTCTGCAAAGAGGCCCTGGGGGGTGGAAACCTCCCTGGGAGGCCCTAGTAGGCTCGAATGTAACCAACCAGAAAGCCTCTCATCCTCACACTTCAGCGATCATTTCTGTAACAAAGAAAGCAAAAAAACCTGACTCTCCAACCCTCTGATTGCTTTGCTGTTCTGTGTGAACTTTCCTTTCTCGGTTATGATTTCTAGCCCTCCCCAAAAGGGCGGCCTGTGCTGAACCTAGGAGGTTGAACTCTCTGGAAAGCAAGCCAGAGAAGTCCTGTGACAGGTGATATTGGCCCAGCACCCTGGCTGTGAGCACACCTGGAGGTAGAATGTGAGAATGAGGCCTCATCCACCGGGTTACTAGTGCATCCTCTGGAATGATTCTTCATTGTGTCTGCTTCAGTGTACAGGGAGAGAGGTAGAGCCCACAAGCTACTGCCGCAGGACAGAGTCAGACAAACACAGCATTGCAGGGGCTTTGGGAGAAAGCATCTCCTTCCGAGTAGGAAAAATAACCCAACCATTGCATTATCCCTCTGATCCTCAGATTCGCTTTCTGTGGTTTCAGATCAACCTCGGTCCCAGCACTGGAGCCTTCCACCCAGTAAGAGATTTTTGAGAGCAAGAGGTGACCACGTTCCATAACTTGTATTACAGTATGTTGTTCTAATTGCTCTAGCATATTATGCATTGCCGTTGGTCACCTCTCTCTGTGTCTAATTCATCGATCATACTTTTATCATAGGTTTGTGTGTGTAGAGAAAGCACAGTATCCAAAGGGTTCAGCACTAGCTGCGGTCTCAGACATTCACTGGGGTCTTGGGGAGCACCCACCCAAGGATAAGGGGGGCACACCACAGCCAAAGTTCCCAAGAATCAAGCTTTGCTTCTAGGCATCTCAGAATAGAGGTGAGTAGCCTGACACAAGACAGAAAGTCACTGAGGTCGGGGTGAAGAAGGGACTTCTGATGTAAATATTCACTGAATGGACAAGGAAAGCCACCTGCTAAAAGCAGCACTCCTTTTAATATTCATTCTGAAGTTTCTACGTGTGTCGGGGAACTAGCTGTGGCCCCATCCCACCAGATACCTAAGTGGCTTTCATTCATTATGAGAACAAGCTATCCTAACAGAGAACTAAAGCCACTTAACTGAGCACTTTTCCCAGGTGAGGGGCATTAGGCTAAGCACACTTGCTGCAGGCCAGGCTGCAACCAACCTCAGGGTTGCTGGGCACAGTTCCAATTCAGGGTCCTGGGGGCAGAACCCGTGACCTTGTCTTCATCAGCTTGGTTGCTGAGAGCCTGTGTTCCTCCCTTTGAGAAGCAGAGAGGGGCAGGGCACAGAGACTCACGCTTGTAATGCCAGCATTTTGGGAGGCCAAGGTGGGAGGATCACTTGAATCCAGGAGCTCAAGACCAGCTTGGGCAACATAGCAAGACCTTATCTCTGCAAAGCATGAAAAAGTTAGCTGGGCATGGTGGCATGTGCCTGCAGTTTCAGCTCTTTGGGAGGCTGAGGTGGAAGGACTGCCTGAGCCCAGAGGTCAAGATTGTGATAAGCTGTGATCGTGCCACTGCACTCTAGCCTGGGTGGCACAATGAGACTCCAACTAAAAAAAAAAAAGGAAGCAAACAGAGTCATGAATGACCCAAGAAAGGTCTGGACAGGCCAGTACTAGGAGCCGCTTGGCAGGAGAATCTGGACTCTGCATATGGCAGCCACACAGGGGATTACTCCAGTAACCAAAACTAGACCCGTGGGAAAGCCAGGGAAGTTCTTCAGCACAGTAAGTGATGCCATGCCAAGCCCACTGGGTGCTGCCTTTCTCCTTCCATGCCTCACCCCCAGAGAACCCAGCAGATACCTGTCAGGGGAAGATGCACCCCACGCTGCCAGCCCAGCAATCCCAAGTTCCCACTCCCCTCCTAGCATCCATAGCAGACAACCTCAGCTGCACGAGGACTGCAATTGAAGTGAGGAACACCACGATGATTCAGTTTGCGAGTTTTCTGACAGGCGCCAGGAAGCTGTGGGCCCCGCTTGCCAGGGTGAATTATGGGGTAGGTCATTCCCTTGTTAGTGGGAATAAATTGTATTAGCCCCACTCCCGGGCCCGGCATCCTCCTCCTGCGCCCCTCGGCCCAGTATGCATCTGGGTAATGTGGCCTGTGCGCAGGATAAATCAGTCGAACAAATCCCATTATATTTTGGAACATTGACAGAGACACAGTAATGACACCGAGACCAGGGAAAGATCTGGGCTTTCTTCTCTCCTGCTTATCCCGTTTCGTGTACGTGGACAGCATGTGGGGCCAGTCCTCTAGGAGGGAAAAATGTGAATTGAGAGGCTGGAGGGAGAAAAGCCCTCTTGGTTGTCTCTTTCTCCTTCTCTCCACTAACCTTGAGGATGAAAAGAAGCAAGTTCAGTGTGTGAAATGTGAAGGCATTCCCTGAAGGTCACAGCAACGAGGGTTGGGCTCAAAAGGTGCAGCCTCGCCTTCCAACACATTCGCTTGGCATTCGTAGCACTGCCATGCAGAAAGGCAGGTCCAAGGAGTGCAGCCCAGGGCCAGAGAGATTGGACATCACATCTGGGCTAGGCACAGCCCAAATTTCTCAGAACAACCATCGGTGGAGAGAAATAAGTGTAAGCATGGAATCCTGGCCACATGAGTGGGTCTCTTTTGGTACCTCTTTTGGGTGGTTATGGAACCAAAGGAGAGTATGCAGGGCGAGTGATAAAAATGTACATGCCCTACAAATACAAGGCATGCCATGTCAGCACTTGGAAATGTCTGTGTATCTCTCTTTCCCTGTGATCCTCAACACACTTTACTAAAGAGCCACTAGGTTATCACCTCTATCTTGGAGACACTATGCATAATTCAAAGCAACAGGGATGGATGTCCAGCCCAGTGACGTCTCCCTAGTGGAGACTGGCTGACACCCAGAGATCCAGCCTCCCAGGCCAGCCTCCCAGCCGAGATGGTATGCTGTGATGACATCAGGAATGGAAGAGAAGACACAGAAGCCCAGATCTGGATGGTGGAGCAGAGCTGGGCTGTGTACTGCGTGAACAAGAGTGTGGCTGGACATGGGATGTAGCATGTATGTGTGGAGAGAAGTCTCTCTGTGTGTTCGTTGCTGAGTGTAGGGTGTGCTGTGAACATGTCATAGAAGGAGGGAAACAGAAAGAGGGGACGGGAGTGAGCGAGCAAGAGGTGGGAGGCAGAGAGAGCCACAGACAGACACCGCCGGGGACAGGCATCAGCACAGAGAGGATGCGTATGTGCAGGAGTGTTGCGACTGTGGCACCAAGGCTGGGATCAGGCAGTGCTGTCAGCATCTCAGCACCGAGAGGCCCCATGCCCCCAGCCCTGACTCTACGCCAAGCTGTCCCGGAAACTGGTATGTTAAAACTCGATGTGTGGGATTCTTGGGTTCCGTCTCTCTCTCTCTCTGCTGATCCAACGGCCTCCAGGGCAGGCACCCTGGGGGGCACACTCAGCCTCTGATGCCAACCTCAGGCCCAGCACAGCACCCAGGCTTCAGCCACCGCAGAGCACCCAAGGCACCGTGCACACTAGGCTGGGATGGGATGCTCATCACGTACCTTGCGGGCTGAAAAGAGGAGGTACCTGGGACAGGATCCATCTCATGGGAGAGCAGGAAGACTTGAATCTATAGTAACTGGACTGTGATGTGGCAACTTTGTCTACTTCTTGACCAAGAAATCCAGAGTACAGGTCCATGGGCAGCTAGGGCTGGGCACCTGGACCCATTGTGAGGAAGTATAGCTGACACATGTACTTATGGGGACGTGAGGGTGGTACCCGGCATGCATGCTTAGGGGGCTGTGGCATGTGTGATAAATGTAGTGGAGATAAGAAAGGAAGGGTGGACAGGAGGAGGAGCTCTTGGCCTGAGAGGCCGGAAGCCGGCCAGAAAGAGCAAGCCCTGCCCGGCACCATCAACAACAGGATATAGCCCCATCTAGTCAGAGTCATGCTTCCTGCTGGCAGGAGCATACCCCAAGTGGATGGCAGAAACAGGGTCCAGAGCCTGGGAGGCCAGCCTGACCCTTCCGGAGACTCACTTTTGTGGGGCTTCAGGATCTCAGGCGCCAGACTATCCTGAGTGACCATCTAGGCTGGGCCATGAGGGCATCCAGAGTCTGGGGGAACCCTGTCTCTTCCCCAGGATTACTGTGCCTGGGAAACCAGTGAGTCAAAGCAACAGCACACATGGAGGGGTCTCCTCCACTACTCGCTGACGCACACACAGGGCAGGAAGGGCAGCTTTGGGCTCAAGAGAAAAAGCTCAGAGCCCTGTGGCCCCTGTGGGACTGGGCAGGGCTGGTAGGTAAACCCCGGGGTCAGGTGAGAGCTGAGTCTAGCTATGGTCCCACTGTCCCCAAATACTACATGCCCTGGCTGCTTCCCTCGCAGTGGTTAGGGAGTCCCACTGGCATGTCTTACTCAAGGGCCCAGGATGGCAAATGGCTTACAACACTCAGACAGTTCCCATACCATGACTTATCCACCCCAGATGCCACTAGAACACCGAGAAACACTGTAGGAAGAATGCCAGACTCGGAGTAGGCCTACATTGTAGGTTCCAGTCCATTCATGATATAACCTCATGTTCCTCCGTCCTCAACTGCAGAGGATGTTTGCCCTTCCACCTTTCCACAGGGCTGCTGAGAGAAGAAAGGGGTGATAAAGTCCCTGGTGACCCCCAAGCACCATGTGAGCTCCAGTGTGTTATCGGACAGCTTGGAGGCCACCATTCTTTGCTCCCACTGTTGGGGCATGCCAGGTGTGAGGTGGTGATTCTGGAAAATAGTTTCTGTCCCAAGTGCCCAAACTTTCCTGCATAAGGTCACTCCACAGCCAAAGCCTGAGGGGAGACTGAGAAGCTGACTCCTGGTCCCTCTATGCTGCCTTCTTCATCCAGCCTAATTGGCACCACATCTGGGCATGTTTGGCAGCATGCCCACCTCTCAGGAGGTCCCACACTCTGGAAATACTGGAGTGGAGCAAGTGACAGTCATCTCTATGACACAGCCACTGTTCCTGTTGCATGGACTACCAAGACCTGCTTGCATGCACATTCTCTCCACCACTGTGTAGGCTTCTAGAGACGGGCACCATGCCATGGTGCTGGGCAGTCCCCAGGAAGTAGGGCATCACCACACCCTTTCCTAAGGCCTGAGGAGAGCACCCCCATTCATTCGTTCATGTGGAGGATTTGCTCATTAGTGCTCTGTAAGTAAAGAAGGCTGAAGGAGGGAGAGGTGGTGGAGAGAGTCGCACCTGGGGACCCTGTGGGGTGGGACACGGGTGCCAGGCCCAGCACTGCCCAAGCTCCAGCCAGGGGCCCACTGCAGGGCAGACACATCAAGTCCCCCAGAGGAGGGCAGAGAGCCATCACTTTCACCTGCTCAGGGCCTTGGCATGTGACAGAGGTCCAGAGATCCTGGGTGGCAGCCTTCGAAAGCAACCAGAGATGAAGACACCCCACGCCGAACAGAAGAAATGGAGGATCCAGCCCCTGGGACTCACTCACATGAGAACTTCTAGGGAAGGTTGGCCTCTGACTGGCCTCTAGTCCCGGAGGCCCAAGACACATTGGGACCCGGATGAATCCCTCCAGGAGACCCCATGCCCATGTCCTCATAGGGTCCTTTGAGCAGTTTTCAGACACAAGCCCATTGGTCCTTGGTCACCCCTCTCCACTAGGACACAGGGGAGAGTGTCTCTGAAGCCACAGGCAGAAGCTGTCCCACTGCCCCCAAATACTACATGTACTACATGCCCTGACACCATACCCACCACCCACTCAGGGATTTGCACTTGCAACATGCATTGCATTCACAGCAGCACATTTCCGTGAGGAGGCCACTCTTGGCCAGCCAGCCCTTATCGCTGATGGGAGCACAGCCAGCCTGCCCTGACTCACTGGAGTTCAGACACCATGGGGCTCTCTGGGGCCTGCAGGACCCCGGGCTCCAGCCTTGTGACCTAGGACTCTTCCCTCCACCTGGCCAGCAGGCTTGGGCCCGCCAGTGACTCCATGATGCCACGGCATGGTAGACGAGTCACATGGGTTACCATCTGCCCCATCCCTTGTGACCCCAGGCACAGGAGGTGCTAGGACCCTGCAGCGTGGGCAGGAGGCCTGGGATCCCTGCTCTGAGCTCCAGAGGCATGAATTCAGGGGAAGGAGGGTGGGTCTCAGGAAAGGAATGCACCAGAAAAGCCCAAAGAGCAGCATAGGGTGAGCGTGCCAAAGAGAGTTAGCATGACAGGATGCAGTGGAAAATTGGCAGCTGGTCACACACCATTCCCAAACCATCTTGGTTGCAACTTCAGTAAGGTCCACGGGGCATCCACTCCCATAAAACAGTAGTCCTAAAGCCAACTTCCAGACTCTGCCTCCCTCCCTCAACAGACGCACCATGGACAGGACAGAGCTCATCTGTGACTCGATCCCCACAGGGGCCCACAGTGGCCCATCCAGGCAGCTCTGTAACCCTGGTCTGGAGGGTGTCAAGGAAAACACAGGTGTTTTGAGATGCATCCAAGTGAATGGTAACAGGAAGGCCAAGGCAAAGGAACACAGGCATCTGCCAGTTGAAGGAAACCAATGCCAGGCACAAAATACCAGCGTGGCCATTCTAGGACTGGAGGGGAGACAGCCCTGGCCGCACACAGTTTCTGGCCCCCTCCCTCTCTTCTCGGCCCTGGACTTGCCTCTAACTTGAAAAGGTTAATTAAAGCCCCAAGAAAAATCAAACGCAAACGCGTGCTATCTGGCTCCACATCTCCCGATCTTGCAAGGCGACTTCCCTCTGTTCTTGCCAAAGCCACCACGCGGTGTTGGGACCGCAGCTCTGCAGATGTCCGGGATGAACTTGGCCATTTGCATTGTGGCAGGGAGCAAGGGCAGGACAGACACCTGCCACAGCTGCCAGGTGGGTCCCTGCTGCTGGTTTTATCCGGAGAGGCAGGGTTTTCTACAGAAGAAAAGTGTCGGGGAGTGCCAGGCATCTGGTCTCCATGGAACTAGTTGTTGTTCAGGATGCACATGGCACAGATCTCCCACTGTCTAACCTAGATGGCCTGTGTGCATGCACGTGTGTGTGCATGTGTGTGTTCACGTGTACTTGTGTAAGTGTGTGTGTGCGTGTGAGCATGTTTGTACATGTGTGTGCACACATGGGTATCCTGTCCACATGAGAGATTCTCACATGTGGGCTCTGCCACACACTCACAGCATGTTATCTTGCAGGGTCTCAAGGTGCCCAAACACAAGAAAAAGTTTCAGACTGGGTTCTCAAAGGGCCTTCCTGACACCAGCACCCGAAGGCATCTCCCATGGACCTGCGCTTGAGGTTATGGGAGACACATGGGGGGGGGCAAAAATGGAATTTATTTATTAAAAAGTGTGTATTTATTCAGCTACCTTCAAAGTCCTCTCTGTTGGACACAATATACCTATCAAGATGCCTTTTCCACTGCTCAAAATAGTTTTTAGCTCATCCATTTGGATGTCTTTGAGGACTTCTGCCGTTTTTTGCTTCGCCTCTTCCACATTGGAAAAATGTTTCCCTTTGAAGACTTTTTTCACCCAGGGAAACAAAAAAAATTGCTCAGAGCAAGATCAGGTGAATAGGCAGGGTAGGGCATGGCGGGCATGCCATTTTTGGTCCAAAACTGCCGAACACTCAGTGCTGTGGGCAGGTGCACTCAGCAATCACCCATCATGAAAGTGCGTTGAAAGGATCTCCAAATAAATTCACTGAAGCCAAATGCAGCCTCTCCCAATAATGCTTGCCAGTTCATAGATGCCAATGGGTTCCTAGAACACTGACCTAGTGGGGGTGGTCTGGACTGCAAGGAATCCACTCTCCACAAGATAATCCCGGGTTTGGGGGGGGGTTCCGCCTCATACACACAGCACAGTCTCTGTCATGAGCAGCTTCCTCTGGGAGCAGCCATGGTCCCAAATTCATAACCCTGACTCATAGACTTTCACGAGTGGATCGGCTACAGTCCCAAGCAGAAGGTTCCATGCGGCATTCCTACCGATGAGGTCACCCGGGGCAGGGCTCAGCAGATACACCAGGTCTCCTCCAGTCTCTGGTCTGTCTCTGGCTTGTCCCCTCATTGCTGCCCTGCCTGGTCCATGCACCACTCCTATTTCCTTTGTGACTTTAGGGGACCTTTTTCAGGACTTCTAAGAAGGAATGGCATATTCTCATTTCTGCCCAACACCTGGAAAACTTGACCCTGGAGAACACGCTGAGCCCAATGTCAGGGTGCCAAAAACCATGCTGAGCTCTGTCTCTCTCCTCCTCTACCCCTCCTGTACCCCAAATCCCAAAGGCCAGAGGAATGCCTCACCACATGCCACTGGAGAGGGTGCCAGTGCCTTCTGCGACCTGCATAGAGTTAGACTTTATGAAGGGAAACTTGTACATTTTCAGTCAGTCAAAATACTTTCTCCTCATACGGAATTCCAGCACAGCTTGAGGAGCTGAGAGTCACATCGGTACAAATGCATGCTTCCATCTAATGGGGACACTTTCCATTCTTCTCCCCAAATTAAGGTTACAGGATAGATCTTCTCAAGCCAGGTCTATCATCTTTAAATTGAACAATAAAAAAGGAGAGGAACACAGAAGATGCCCACAGCAGAGCCTTCCAAGTCACCTGAAGAGTGACTGTGTGAGAAGACATGGTGGCTCTACAGAGCCAAGGAGTCAAGCCCGCAAAGGCAGACATCTTTTGTGGTGGGTCCTGGGGGAGCCGGCTGGGAGAGACAGGAGCCGGTGTCCCCATTCCACCTGTGGCTACCCAGCACAGCCACAGCCTGAAGTCTGTCTGCCCCTCCAGCCCATGGGCTACCAGAAGGTCCCTAAGCCGAGCTCTTGTCCTGCCCTCCCTGCAATTCCCTACAGCCCCCCATGGTCCTCTGCTACTCTGTGGCAAGTCCTTTCCATGGCTCTGTGCACACAAGAGATGCTTGATCGATATGATGTGTCCCTGCCATCCCCCTTTAAAGCAAGTTCTGCCTTCCCCATGTGTGCGCAGGACTCTGAACTGACTGTGTCTGCTCTGGATTTACCATTTCCTACAGACTCACAGAGCTGAGAGCACAGCTCTCCCGAAACTCCATCTCTACTCCCAGCAGAGAAGGACCCCTCCCCGCTCCTCTACCACAAGGTTTGCTTCTAAGCTCCAGGAAAGTGACTCACAGGCCTGGTGGGTAAGAAGGGTGGGTGCATGTCTTGTCCCGACACACTGTGATCTCACCTGCAGGCATGCCTAGTGAGCACAATGTCCACTTAGCACAGGCACTCCCTCTCATAGCCACCAGGCCAGTATGGAACAGAGAAAAGTGCCCAACAGGAAACCTAGCTAAGCTCAGTGCTGACTGTTACACAGTCAGAGGATGTTTGAGCTGGTGGTGCTCTGAGTCCACTGAGAGATGGGATGGCCTCGTCTCCTCCGCTGAAGTTGAAGGGTGGTGCTCCCCCACAGGAGGCCGCAAGATGAGGCGCTTTTCCTCCACACCCCGCCATCCGGCCCATGGGCCCCCACCCAGACTCACCGCGCTGCTGCAGGGGATGTCCTTGACCTTGAGCCAGGCCAGGTCCAGTGTGCCCTCGCCCCGGTAGCAAGACTGCAGCCGCTCCTTGATGCGGTCGTTGATCTGCTTCAGGATGAAGATGCACAGGGCCGACTCGTCCAGCGACTTCATCTTCCGCTTCTGGCCCTTGGAGAAAACGGTGAAGAGCAGGTCGGCATCCGGGCGGACCCCAAGCGTCCGGCCAAGCACGGCCCCCGCCTTGGACAGGTAGGCGGCCTGCAGCAGGCGGTACTCCACGCCGCCGCGCTCACAGCCGATGGGCACCTCCACATAGGAGTTGAAGGCTGTGTCTTCCTTGCAGAGCCTCACAAGCTTGGACGTGTACACCTGCTCCTTGGTGGTGGAGCCCGGGGGGGACACCATCTCGGGTTGCAGGGTCAAGAAGTAGACAAAGTTGCCACTGCTGAAACCATACACATAGTAGATGTCAAAGTCGGGGATGACGGTGAAGGTGTCCGAAGGGATCTTGATCATGGACGCCACAAACTCATCATGGAAGACGTAAGCAAACATGCCGTCAGCCTCAGAGTTCTTGGTCAGCTTCCGGCTGGAGATGGTGGGAAAGTACTCGGGCTTCCCATCCACCGCGGTGGCAATGAAGAGCTTGTCGTCGAGGTTGCTGTAGGAGACGATCACGCCGAAGACCGAGCCACTCTCGTTGACCCCCGACAGGTAGTGCTCCTTCTTGTGGAAGGGCTCCCCCAGCTTGAAGAGGTCCTCCAGTCGCAGGAGCTTGCAGATGCCCTGGTACAGGCTGCCACAGGCGATCAGCCGGTTCTCCTTGTAGTCTATAAGGAGCATCTTGTTGACATTGTTGGTGGTGGCCAGGGGCTCGTTGCAGGTCTGAACGATGCGCGGTGGGTAGCACTTGGGGTTGTCCTCGTCCGGCCCTGTCTGGTGTGTCACCAGGACCTTCAGGTCACTGGAGAGCTTATAGATCCGGTTGACGGCCCCCAAGTAAATGTGTCCTGTCCTCTCATCCACCACCAGGTGGTTGAAGCCCTCTGCAGGCTCTCCTCGGAATGTGACGAAAGCCCACTTTGGGGATGGAGGGGGCGGCGGCCGGGCCAGCAGCGTGGAGGAACCCACTGCCACCAGGAGGAGGTGGGAGAGCAGGCAGGTCCAGTTCCACAGCATGGCTTTCATCGCAGAGGCGGGACCTGGTGGCTCAGCAGTGCTCGGGCACAGCCGTCCCCACAGAGGGCCAGGACTCAGGAGTGCTGTCTCCCTACTGGAGAAAGGAAAGACTGATGTCAGATAATGGCAGTGGCTTCACCCCACCCCACAGCTTGTCTGGTGGTCTCTTAAAGTGTTTTGCACACACTGGGTGGACTGCACAGGGGACCCCGGAGGCCGACAGAGTGGCTGTCCCTCTGAGTGTGTGAAACAGTCACAGCCAGATAGCAGTCACCCAGGGAGGACACATCAGCAATAATAGTGGTGACGCTAATAGCCACAACAATCATAACAGTGAAGAGATGGTGATGATGATCAACAGCCACTGACTATCTACAGCAGACATGTCCAACCCATAGCCCACATGTGACCCAGAACAGCTAGCACAGTAGCCCCACAAAATCTAACACCATGTGTTTTTTAGCATTCATTTTTCTCATGACCTCATGTGTAGCTCCATTACTGAAATTCACAATCACATCTTAATCGTGATATCACTTTTTGGCAGACATACCGAGCATGCCAACAAAACATATACACATTTTAAGAGATGTTGAGATGTTTGCATCATCTGAAGTGTCTGGACAGTGATGATCAGCAGTTTGAGCACCTCTTGTAATTGTGAAAGTCAAACGTGACTTGTGTTCATCTTTTGTTATTGGTATATATTGAGTATTACAATTTTAATAGTTTTTTCCCTTTCTTAAAATGTGTATACGTTTTTGACACCCTCTGCACATTTGTGAGCAGTTGTTTTCAATTATAAAGCACACAAAGAGGAAATTTCGAACAAACATTTCTGATGAGCACCTTGAGAACTCACTAAGAATGGCGACCACGATCATCAAACCATACATGGATAGATTAGTTTTAAAAAAAACAAGGTCAAATTTCCCACTAGTTTTATATTGTTCCCATTTTTCTAAACTTTATAAAATGCCAAGGAATGGTGCAGGTCTTCCTGAGGAGCTATCAGAGGAAGAAGGTTAGCCGACAGAGCACTCCTCAGTCATGGCAGCCCAGGGAACCAAGGGCCTCCATTGGTCCATCCACCAAGGTGGCAAGTGCTTGCTCAGAGCACACACAACACATGCAAGACACTGCAGGACCCAAGATCAGCCCTGAAAGAACTCGAGTCACGCCAGGTAGACACCACCAGAACCTGCATTCGTACAGGCAATGGAAAGCCACGCAACGTGCAACAGAGCATCTTGGAAGTGCCCGAGAGGGAAGAAGGCTTTGAAGAGGGGCTGAGAGAGCAAGGCACAGACCATGGGGAGCTTGGAGCTGAACCTGGAAAGAACAGGCAAGGCTGGAGGAAAAGACCTTCTGGGGAGGGGTCCGCACAGCACAAGCAAGAGCCCATCAAACCAGAGTGTGTGCCAGGAAGGCGTGTCTGGAGAGCACAGTTCTGGAAAGAACCAGGTGGGAGAAAAGGCTGAAAAGAGAGAGCCACAGTCCCACCAGGATGTCCCTGGAAGTCTGCGGCGGAAATGCACAGTTGTGGGAGGAAGTCCCGGAGGAAGGTCGAGAGGAGCCTCAGGGTTTCTATTGACTTTGCCTGCTCAGGGTCTGAGCCCCGAGAGGGCAGAGTCTGCCTTGCCCACCCCCCACCAGCACTGAGACCTGCCAGACAGGAGAGGAGGCTCAGCAGAGTTCATTCCTCCTGACTGGCAGAGGAGGGACTGGAAGCAAGAGGAAACACCGGTCCCTGTGGGCATCTGCTGGCCCAGGCCCCTTGCAAGATCTCACACAGACCAGCTCACCTATGGATCTCAGTTGTTCTCTGGGCTCAGGATTGCCTCACTCATTTTTCAGGTGAACATCGGCAAATGAGTGGCTGAAGCATATTTGGCATTTATGGCCAACCACTGCAAAACCCATGCTTATTCTAGAAACACACACCTCCAGAGCCCAGAATATAGGCCCCCTGGGATCTCTTTTACATCCATGTTTCCAAACACAGAAACTTCAAGACATCACCCACCAATAACAGGAGAAAACCAAGGCCTCTCCGATCCACAGGGCATCAGTTGGTAGGTGGCACCTGTCAGGTGGGGACTACAATTATCTCTAAAAGCATTCATGACTGTTACATGCCTGATACAGAGCACATGCTTAGGAAGTGATGGTGGGTGTTGTCATTATTGAGTACAAGATGAAAACAGGATTTGGATTATGGTAATGAGATGATACCAGGTAGCACATCTCAGGGAGGTGATAGGGAGTCAGGATGGTCCACCCTGAATTGCCCTGAAGATTCAAACACCACAGAAGAACCTAGAAGTTTTTTACCTGAAAGAGAGAATCCAGATTGACTCCCAATCCCTGAATTTAGAGATAAGGAAGTTAACATCCAGCATGGTCAAATGAAGCTGCAGGGGGCCACACCCCAAGTTCAAGGTGGTGTCCATCCCGGGCTCTGTCCACCACCCGGCCCCACTGCCAACCTCACCTGAGCCTGCTCCAGCCCCCGCTCCCAGCCTTTGTCTGAAGGAGGTTGCTCCCGGGGCACCATATGCTCCGCTGGCAGACATGGCTCTTAACGCAGCTCTGCCAACAGCCAAATTCCAACAGGGCTGGTAATCCTCCTTCCAGACAGGCAAGGGCAGGTCAGGCCTTGGCCACCAGCCCTTCTGGAAGGAGCTCTGTGCAGTCCCTGTATCAGAAACTACCATGTGCCAGAGAAAGTGTGCCTGCCCCTGGACTGTGGTACTGTACACACGCAGGGACCCACAGCCAATTCACAGTTTTCTAGTCTGCAAGAGGCGAGACAAGGAAGCCTGTAATTATGAATGTACTGGGCAGAAAGGTGCCGTGGCTCATTCTCCATCTCCTATTAGGCACTGAAATGAGACACAGTTATGCATCTCAAGCATGATCACCCTCATCTGGGAAGGGAAAAATAACTACGCTGGAGAGAAGGGGTCCCACAGAAACACTGATACGTGATGGGACCCTGTGCCTCTCAGTCTACACACCATGTAAGAGACTGATCAGAAAACAACAGCAATGGAAGAGAGGCAGGGAGGAAAGGTGTGAGCTCCAGTCTGCCTCCCCAGAGACCTCACCAGGCACCACTACAGAGGGGACCCGACGGTCGCCCCCACCAGCTGGTGCCTACGGGTCAGTGGGTCCACCAGTTCCCTGCCCCCCGGGGCTGCTGAAAGTTGCTCTGACATGGCAAGAGCTTTCAGAGGGGCTTCTCTTCTGGGACATCCACCTTTGTAAGCAGTGACCCCAACACAGGCAGTCCCCAGCCCAACGTCAGATCCTCCAGCCATCTCACGGCCAAGGCACCACCCAACTCGTCTCAAAATAAAGCAGTGGAGGTGACATCCATCCCACCTCTGATTCTCAAAGGCAAGCACTGGGGCCACATCACCCCAAGACCGCCCAGAAGGAGTCACTGAACTAGGTGGGCAGAACAGCAGGCAGGAGAGCTGAAAGACCCTGGCAGCCCAAACATGATACCATTTCCCCTTCTTTGAAATCAGATTTAAATTCAGAGTAGTCCTAGGGGAGACAGGACTCATTTTTAGAAGCTGATCATCATTTTGACTAAAGAAATTGGGGCTGTCTTTGTTTTATGCAGCAAGTTTTAAAGAGCTCAAACTAATTTTCATGAAATAGCACCATCCTCTCAGAATCCTGAGTGGTGGAGAAGAAAGTTATTATAGAGCAGTTTAAAATAGCAATTACCTCACGAAATTACTTTGGAGTTTACAAAGTGTTTTCATAGATACTCCCTTGTTCTGAGTGTATTGCTCATGACAACCCTTTTAGGTAGATGAGGTCTTTATAAGTGTTCCCCTTTCAGAGATAAGGAAACCGAGGCATGAGCAGGAGAGGTCACAGCTGAGGACACATACAGTCATGCTGAGACTTAAAAAACTCTGTAGGTCTTCTTCAGTGGTTCTCAGTACATTTCCTGGCCCCCTAGACAGACTCCTGATCCTCAGACCTTTTGCTCCAGGGTAATGGAATTTGTATTCTAGGATGGTATTTTAAAATTCAACTCACAACATGAATTAGGTGAGTCATGCATGCTTCTTTCTTTTAATGGAGTAAAATACAAGAGAAAATATGAGTGCATCAAATAGAAAAGATAAGCCCTGCCTAGTGAGACTTTTGTGTCATACAAAAGACAGTGGACATATTGAGTGGGATGCGATGGATGTGATGGAACTGTGGGTCCCTTGGATGGTCAGTTTTATATGTCAACTTGGCTGGACCATGGTGCCCAGATACTTGCCCTAGATGTGAGGGTGTGTGGATGAGATCAGTAGTCTTTGAGTAAAGCAGATTGTCCTCCAGAATATGGATAGGCCTCCTCCAATCAGTTGAAGGCCTGAAGAAACAAAAGACTGACATCCTCTGTGCAAGAGGGGATTTGCCAGCAGACAGTCTTCAGCCTCAGATGCAACACTGGCTCTTCACTGAGTCATCAGTCTTCAGGCCCAGACTGCAAATTTTGGACCTCGTGCCTCCATAACTGTGTGAGCCAATTCCGTCTCTCTCTCTCTCTCTCTCTCTCTCTCTCTCTTCCTTCCCTCCCTTCCTCCTCCCTGCTCCTGCACGTACGTGTGTGTGTATGTGTGTGTATGTGTGTGTGTGTCTCCTCTCTCCTCTCTCACTCTCTTTCTCTCTCTGTCTTTCTTCTCTCTCTCTCTATCTATACACACACACACACACACACACACACACACACACCCTATCAGTTCTGTTTTCTCTGAAGGACCCTGACTAACAGTCATAGTCAAAATAAATTTGAAAAACACTATCAGAGATCATGGCCACCTGCTATTTGTGCTATCATTCATCCATCCTCTGCCCTTCTCCCCTCTCTCAGACCAAAAGATGGAATTGATGCCACCTCTGGTTCAAGACCTAGGCCTAAACCAATCAGCACAGAGGAGGGGCAGAGAGAGTACAGTGACTGGTTGGGAGACAAGCAATGAGTCAGATCACATCTCTGAGAAACAATATGGCTTTGAATGGAAAGGCTGGGGAAGAGACTTCTAGCACTTCCATCAAATGTGACCTTGGAGAGGCATGGGTCTAAAAATGACACCAAAGTGCTAAGAAGGGAAGAACAAAGCCAAAGGGTGGAGAGTCCTGGGTCCCAGGACTGGGTGACATCACATACGTGTCTAGGGTCTGTGCCTCATGCCAGCGCTATCCCTATACTTTCCAGTTACAGGAGTCAAGAAAATGTCCCCTTTTATCTTGGGTTTTCTGGCACTTGTTAATGAAAGAATCCCAAACCACAGACAGAATAATTCAAAAGAGTACGGTGTCCCTCACCACATCCTCTCTAATTGACTCTTCATCCATGGAGTTCAGTGAGCAAACCAAAGAGATGCCTGTGTCCTGCTATCCACAGAGGTAAATTGTGGTTTTACAAATAGTGAGGAATTATCTCAAGCGAGATGTGTGTGTGTGTGTCTGGGCATGTCCATGTGCCAACTTTCAGAATTGCACACAATGCTCCCCATCTACCACGTATCTGCCTTGAGGACAGTCCAGCAGGGCTCTGAGGCCTCTCTGCCTGCTGATGCCTCTGCATCTGGAGTTTGACTCATTCTCCATGTGACACCCTTCTTGACCATGGCCCTGGCCTGAGATGCCCCCAATGTATGTGAATGCAAGAGCCAGTGCCACCAGAGCCTCATGTTGCACAAACTCTATGACATCCATCCAATGATGCTGCCTAGAAATTAAGAGCTCACTGAGGACAAGGATTCTGTTTCCTCAGTCTGCTCTCCAACTCCAAGCCCAGGGCCTGGTACACAGAAAGTGTGAGATAAATGTTTAGAACACATGAATGAGTGGCAGCTCCACCACAGGGCATGTGAGATGGTGATGGGCATCACATCTAGATGTACACAGAAGTCAACCACTCAAATGGGGCCAAACTAAAATAGCTGGTGGTACCCTTCTTCAATTCAGGGTTTATAAATACTTACAATACTCACATTTGTCCTTTTAAAACATGTGTTCAAATGCATCAGAGGAACTCCACCTTTCATACATGATTTACAATGAGGCAAGCCGGTCCCCCAGTCAGAATATCGTAACAATTCACCTTGTGTCTGCATGTTGGACCTTGAGAGCCATTGCCCTATGCAGTAAAGGAAATCCATGTGAACCCAGTTAAGGACAAGGAGCCGAGCCTGAAAACAAAACTGCAGCAAGGAAAGCAGATGACACCGGAGACGCACTTTGCTGGAAGTTCGCGTGCACTTGTCCACTGGTTAACAACAGCTGACTGCATACATGCCATGCAAGGTGCTCTGAGCTGGGACCCTCAGAGCATAAGACAGTGCCCTGCCCTGCAAGGGCTGAGGGGTACCTGCAGAATTCCACCATCTCAGGCCCCTGTTGGACACCAAGAACTTCCCTGTCTCCTTAGTCCTTCCTACAACACTGGACAGTTATTTCATTTCTACTGTGCAGGAGAATTGGGGGCAGAAAGCTAAATTTTCACCAAAAATATGGAATATGGGCTCCCTACGCACGGGGCAGCTGGAGTGAAGCTGCTGGTGGGAGGTGGCCACTAGCTCCGCCCCCCCCCAGTCTCCGCATTTCCACATGGCATCCAGGTGTGACCCTGCAAGCAGTAAGAGTATCATGTGACATGTCCATGCCAAAGCAGGGAAGAAGCAAGTGAGTCTTCTCTGCAGTTTCTCTCCCCACTGGTTGGATGCAGAGGCCCCGCATAGCCTCAAAATGGGAGGTTCCGCCCACCCACCAGGAACTTCAGGCAAGAACGAAAACGTGACTGCGGTAAGGCTCTGAAACTGTGTCTCTATGTGTGACAGCAGTGAACCTCACCCTCACTGACAGGCAGAGACACAGTGAGCACATCGTGTATCCAAACTAGAGTTCAGGTTCGATGCTGGCAGACTTTGTGGGAGCTCAGGCTTCTGATCCTACGGGAAGTCACTTTTAAATGTCAGCAGCCTCTTCCTTTCTCCCAAAGTCAGGCCGCAAGTCGCCAATCCCAGGGAGAGAGGAGACAGCCAAGCCAGCATCTACAGGATGGAAAACTCCTTCCTGCTCCTCAGTGCCCATCCTGGTCGTAGGGGCCCAGGGAGGCAGGTGCAGGCAATTGAGGGCAGCAAGGGGATGGGACAGCCCCAGGCCACCTTTCCACTTCACCTAGGAAGCACCAAGCACACATGGATCCAAATTGGTGAAGTGGAAACAAGCCTTTTGTGGCTTCCTATGCCAACCTGAGTATGTGCATTCAGAATAACAACCTCAAGAAGTCACTGGTACTGTCCCCATCTGCATTTTTCACTGGTTTTGAGAAGTGAGAGCCACAAATTGCTGTTGGCATCTTTCTCTGGACAATTATATCCACACGCAGTATCTGTGGCCCAGATATGCATCCAGGCTCCGTGATGGACAGTGGCCCCATGTGCTCAGCCACTGCACTGCAGCCACATCCTGGCCTTCCCTGCCAGCCCTGCCCCTTGTTGCAGGCTGTCTCAGAAATGAGTGCCATGTTCATAAAAGGAAAAGAGCCTGAGAACAGGGTCATCAGAGCATAAATCATCACTACCCCAGGGGAAAAGGTCACGTCAAAACCTCTTCCCAAGAGCAGGCCACAGCACTGGCTATGGGCAGCCTCCAGTGCAGGGGGAGGTTGAAGGGTGGCTGACCTCCTCAGCTGGGTCTGTTGACATTTAAAAGGGAATTCCCATAGGACCAGACCCAGCTGAGGAGACCCAGAATGCGGAAGGCCAGAGGGGCAGCCAGGAGTCCTCCGTCCAGCCGGCTTCCCTCTGCCTCTGCTGCTCTTCTTTTGAGCAATGGGAGAAGTGAAATTGGGAACCGAGGGAAGGCTGGGGTCTAAAGGGTGAGCCAACACAGACTTGGCATCCGACACCGCCAGGCCCAACCGGCAGGTTCCGGGGAAGTTCAGCACCAAGCTCAGCTCCTCAGGGCTCCTGTAATCCTCACTCCCAGCTGATGAAAAGAAGATGAGAGAGAGGTTACCATGGACAGAGACTTTGGAGCCGCTGGAAGGACACTCTGCAGGAGGGTGAGTCTGTGAGCCTCCATTCCAAGATGAGGTCCTAGTGGGACCTTGCCCATGGTTTCCATGCCCTCCCTCCTTGTTCCTCTTCAGTCTCCCTAGCTATGGCCTGGAGGGCACTCCCCCAGGGTGCAGGATCATTCCACACTGGCCAAGTTTGAGCAGGAGTCCTTCTACCACTGGGCAGCCCCAGATGAAGCTCTTTATTATGGTGTGGAGGCCACCCTTGATACTCTGGGCACTGAAACTCTGCAAGGAGGCACTAGGCACTGACTCTCCTCCAAGTCTGACTGTGAGGATCTAAGACACAGCTTTCTCAATAGAGGCCTGGGTCGAGGACTGAATCTCACACATCCCTTGAGCATCTCACTTAAAGAAACAGGCTGGAGAGGAATTTGGGGTCAGATTCCCCAGCTGGAGCTGATACCAAGACGTGCTCTACAAGATGGCACAGACTGGCACCAGCGTGGCCGCTGTCTCCCACCAGCCTATCAGGAATGTCCCATCCAGGGTCTGTCCAGGGGCACTGGGGCACAGTCTTCAAAGGACCCCCATGGGTCTCTGGATGTGCCAGAACAGAGGGACACCTTGAGAGGGTGCCTAGGATACCCCAAAGCTATAGCAAAGGGAGACTTGCTGTCACTTTTGCTTCCCCAAGACCTAGGTTGGGAGAAGGAGTGAGGGCCACCACATGCCAGGGACAGCCCACTCTCCGGTCAGTCCTGTCTCATGTATGTGACCTGGGGCCTCCTGGCTGGCTTATCCTCATCCAGCTGGGAGGTTCCTGAGGCCCTGCCAGTTACCCTGGTCCACACTTCCCTGGCCCCTCTGGCTTCTCTGAGTGGCCCTCAGCCCTGCCCCAGGAAGCAAAGCCACACCCAGTGATCTTCATCCAAACAGGCACCCTGCTCCCTTTTCACAGTCAGGGGAAGGGGTGAGATGCCCTCAGCTCATGCATCGGCCGACATCGCCCATGAAAGCCCCCTCTCACTGCTCCCCATGGCCAAGGACATGACAGGCAGTGACTGTCCTTGTCTCTTAATTCCTCAGTTTCTCCACCTGCAAAACGGCTTTTTTGGAAATAGGGCGATGAACAGAATTCATCAAGTTTCTTCCTGGGCTAAATCCAGGAGGCATGAGAATGGCATGTTTCAGCCTCACGGGACACAGGCCGTCATCCCTGTGGGGAGGGTTCCACAGATGGCCTCTCTGGAGGTGCAGGGCAGAGTCATGTGCTGTGATGAAGACAACACCCGGGTGGTGCCAACCAGAAGACAAAAAGCTGGCACTGAGTTTTGTTCGCGGGACTCTCGGCATCTCTACTAAGGCTGCCTTTTTAGCTGCCTGAATCCACGTGGTGGGAGTTTGGGGAGGGCCCTCTGGGGTTGAGTTCCACAGCCTATCCTCCAGGACCTGGGGCACTCCTGGGTGAGGTGGGCCTGGATGGCAGCCTCGGAGTCTGCCTTTTGCAGCAGGAAGGACCCAGGCATGGGTCCATTTCACTGAACCTGGTAAGCGTGTGGCCCTCAGGGAGGGGCCCTGCTTCTTCCAGCCCTCAGGGAGCCCTCGCACAGCGGGACAGTTCCTGAAGGATAAGGAGGAGGCCTCTGAGCCTGGAGATTCCCCCATCGAGGGGTTAATTCGGACCTCTTGGCAAGGTGATTCTCCCACGTGATCTGGCCCATTGTATTTCCTGTCCTCAGCAAGTAAGAAAAATAAGTGGAAATTCCCTTCTCAGAAGGGTGTAAAACTCTAACGAGGCTTTTCTAACGGAAAAGAAGCCAGCCAGTCGGCTTGGAAACAACTGAAAATGCAGAGTTTTGGAGAAAGCAAGCTGGGTATCCATGCTCTCAGACCCTCAGATCTGTGTCTCTTGTTACATCCCCACCCTGAAAGGCCTAGGAATCCCCAGCCCCCTTCACAGCCACCCCCATCAGACCAGCCCTGCTCCCCACAGCCCTGCCACCAGTCTTCAGGCAGGGAAGCCCAACATTCCACTCAGCAGTGGCACTGTGGGGAGCGGGCTATTGGGGCCCACTCTGCCAAGTGACAGCACTCCGATTGTCATCTGCCATCCAGGGGGAGTGTGCACACCCCAGGCCCCCTTTTCCTCTACCCCCGCTCTTTCTTTCTCAATCCAGGGAAAATCAGGAAGTGAACAGTTGTCTCCCTTGCTGGTCTATATTCATGTAATTAGTGCTATTTAATTCCATGATGAGCCAAAGCTCGTAAAATACAAAACATATTTCAGCTGCACGCCGCAAGTCTTGGCAGAAATCTCCACTGCAGCCGGAAGCTGCACAGAGCTATATTTGCTCCTTAAAAAAAAAAAATTAAGAATGACTTCAACAGAACGCTGGGGCCGGCACTACTACCTGGAAGCATGCAAGGGGGAGCTGAACAGAGGATTTCAGGTCTTAAAGTTTGGAGATAATCTCCACCACCGTGATGGCACCATATTTAAAAACATACTTAGCCTTGGTCAAGCGACTCCAGTGCATGATGTCATCCCTCATAAGGAGACTATTCTTGGCCCTCTCCCAGCTTATTCCCAAGAAGTGACATGTGCTTTGAGGTAGGGGTCCCGAACTGGTCTGTGGCCTGTCAGGAACTGGGCCACACAAAAGGAGAGTGGCAAGCAAGTGAGCAAAGCTTCATCTGCACTGACGGCTGCTCCCCGTCGCTCGCATGACCGCCTGAGCTCCGCCTCCTGTCAGATCAGTGGCGACATTAGATTCTCATAGGATGCGAATCCTGTTGTGAAATGTACAAGTGAGGGATCTGAGCTGTGGCTCCTTATGAGAATCTAGTGCCTGGTGATCCGAGGTGGAGCTGAACGGTGATGCTAGCACTGGGGAGCAGCTGCAAGTACAGGCGAACATGAGCAGTGAGGTCTCACTACACATCCCTACCCTCTGTTTTATGGAAAGAATTGTCTTCCACAAAACCAGTCACTGATGCCAAAAAGGTTGGGGGCCACTGCTTTAAGGGCTTGGGTCCCCCAGCCACCAAGCCGTCCTGCATCTCCCATGTGCTGGGCACACATCTGTGAGTCAAACGGCCACAGAGATGTGCCATTTCTGGCAATGATTCCGGATTGACAAGCACATTCCCTTCCTCCTTTTTTTCTCTGCCCAACCCTCTGGTGGTGAGACCTCTCCCTATGTCCATACTCATGCCAGCCACATATGAGGCAGGAGCAGGAAACTTCATCACTCTCTGCCACCATATCAAAGCCGGGAACAGAAGGGTGAGGCCTTTCACACTATCCTCAGATGCCCTCAACATGTCCACTTCTGACCCTGAAACCAACACCAGGTCCTCTTGCCAGCATTCCTGACATAATGAGTTCCTCTCATGGCACCCCTTAGACTTGGCCATGCCCTTTTCCTTTTCCAGGGGACAAGAACACATAAAGCAGCATACTGGTGGAGGCCCAAGGTAAGGCCAGACCTTGGGGAAATTCATGATGGATGCTGCTGACATCCCCTTTCAGAACCTGCTTGGAAGCTGTGACAATAGGGAGTAGGAGAGTCCAAGGGGTGGCCCATGTTGTGGTAGGGGGCCAAACCCACTGCAAGACCCAGGAGGCTCTGCAGAGGCCACTCTGGGAATCGTTCCATGGACAGAGACACAGCTTACCACATGCAGAAAGGATGCCACCACCAGCTCCCACAGCCTGCCTCCCCCAAGATGCCATTGTCACCATGACCACCCCCACCTTTCTTTGGCAGAACACTCTGGCTTCTATAAGCTCCTTTGCATGCAATAAACCACTCCTGGCACCAAAAATATGTAACCGGCCCCACCCAACCTGCCAGGAGGATTGTCAGTAGGGACCCTGAGACTCAGAGAAGTTCATTAACTTGCCCAAAGCCATGCCTTTCCTCTGTCTACACCTCAGGTCTTCCGTTGATCCAACACCTCCCTGTAAATCCCAAAGCCACCCACCAGGCATCACCGGAGATGGTATATCAGATGTGGGAAGGAAGATGGGTCTAGAAGGCCCATGGCAAAGGCACAAAGGTTAGCTGGAAGGAGAGGAAGGCCTCCTATCCCACTCTGAACTGCCATCACCTTGACAGGAAGGAGCTCAAGAAATTGACATCATTGAGCAGGCTCCGAAAGGTCCCCGGGATGGTACAAGAAGACCAGCAGCCAGCAGGGAAGACACCCACATCCTGCCATGCATTTGTTCAACTTAGCTCCCTGGACTCTACCCAGGAAGGCACCTGTGCTCTGGGAATGCAGCAGTGAATAGGCAACAAAGTTTTTAATTTCAGGGAGGAAATCGACAATAAACAAGAACAATAACTATTTTCAGATACTGTTAAGACCTAAAAGGAAAAGCCGGGCAAAGTCATTTGCTACAGAGTAACTACTGCAGGCAGGAGGTTTTGTAACCGAGTGGCCAGCACAGGTCTCTCAGAGGTGACGCCTGCAGGGGTCTGGCAGCCAGGGGAGCAAGCCGTGTAGAGAGCTGGGAGAAAAGTACTCTAGGCCAGAGAAAAAGTGAATTGCAAAGACGAAGCTGATTTGTCAAGGAAAGGTTGAAGGCTGAGGGTCTGGAAGGCACTGGGTGAGCACGGAAGTGTGAGTGACGGGGTCTGGGGATAGGGAAGAGGCAGATGCTGTGTTCCAAGTGGCACGGGAGGCTGTGACAAGGTTGCAAGCTGGGGAGTGGCAGGGCCAGGCTTGTGGCATGCAGGCTCTGACTGCAGTGTAAAGAATGGCTTTTTAGTGGAAGAGGAGACTTGCAGGAGTTCAAGAGGGTGGCCATGGCCTGACACAGGCGACAGTGGTGGAAAAGGACACGGTTGCTGGTTATTACAGCAAGCACAGGAACAAGGGGGAGGGAGAGTGGGACTTAGTCACACCTCCCTGATTTTTGGTTTGAGTGTCTGGGTGAATGGCAGGGCTGTTTTACTGATATGAGGAAGACGGGACAGAGGAGCAAAGCAGGGGAGTCCCACATGGGATATGGAGGGCGAGGTTGCCGGCAGAGCCCACCCTGCCCCGTGATGTGAGGGAACCATCAAGGGAGGTGGCTTTTGGAGAACCACACTGTGCATCCTGCAGAAGACACCCCACTTCAACACTCCCAAGGAGAGGCCAACGCCAAGCTTATCCTCTAGATGAGCAGCTGACTCTAATAACTGGTAGAAAGTTAGCCTAGGATTTGACTCTCTGACCGGGGCAGTCCCTGGGTGGAAGCACAGATTGCACAAGGGTTCTGGGCTGGCAAAAGGTGGTGCCAGTTCAAATATTTGACTTGGGAACGTAGAATTTTGTGCTTATGTTTTGTGAAAGAAAAACCATCACAGCCAAACTTGTATTTTCCCGAAGGGCAGTTGCAAATGCATATGCAGTACAGGCTGATGTGCAAACATCATGAATTTCCAGCCAACGCTGGTACTCCTGAATGCATGGGGAGGGCCAGGGACAGCATCAATCACATGCTTCTCAGCAAGGAGTCCTCTTCCTCCGGCCATCGAGAGTGCCCGGGCACCCTGCCATGCAGTCCCGTGCATGTCCAAAGGCTAGCCTGAAGGAAATCCGACTAAAATAAAAAGAACTCAGATGAGGGAAAGGCTTTTTTCATATTAATGTTGTAGAGAATCAGGTAATATATATACATAACATGAAATGTATCATCTTGACCATTTGGGGGTGTGTAGGTCAGTGGCACCAAGTCCACTCCCACTGCTGAGCAAGCATCACCATCTCCAGAGCTAACTTGCTTTGCAAACTGAAATTTTGTCCCCATGAAAAGCTAACTGCCCACCCCCCACCCCAGCCCCTGGAAACCGCCCCTCTATGGTCTATGTCTATGAATGTCACTGTTCCAGGTGTTTTGTGTGAGCAGGCTTACATGGTATCTGTCCCTATGTGTCCAGCTGCTTCCACCTAGCATAACATCCTCAGGGTTTATTAATGTGGGCCGAGATTATTTTTAATAAAGAACAACTGATTTTTATCAAAGGTCCACTGGGGGGGGCTCAAAACTTCGGGATTTTAAGTAACTCCAGCTCACAGTTGCCATTCAGGGACACAGGTGAGAATAGAATGAATGAGAGAAACTGTGTGAACAAATACCTGTCGATGTTATTGAGTGAAGACATGTCCCTTTCACCAGCCCGCATATCCAAGCCCACATGATTATAATAACATAGAGCTGAGAAGAATACCAGTCTCTGCAAGGCTCTGCCCTGAAAAGGTCCCTTATTAAGAGAATGTGGGAAATACCACATCACCGTCCCAGGGATTCACAAGGCACATTAGCTGATGAAAGACCCGAGAGGTGCTATGATAAAGAAACCCATCGAAAGGTGGTGAGCCAGGGTTTCTCAAACTTGTCTGACCAAGGAACCCTTTTATTGCTTAATTCTTTTATCTCCAGGAACACTGTTCCATGGTACACACTTTGGAAAATGTTGGTATGTTATTTTCCACTCCTCGGAGCACTTTCACATCTTTCTTTGCTCTTAGTCTTCAAAAAAATTCCCATCAAATAGATTGAGAGATTTAAAGTCATTTGCTTTACTTATTGACATAAAAACCCCAAGAAAGATCTCTAGGTAAAGAGAAGCAGCTGGAACAAGTGGGGTGGTCACTGTGGCCCTTGACCTTCCCTTCACGTACAAGCTGTGTCCACCATCACCATGGCCCGTGGATGCACAGTGTTCCTCCCTGACCCCCTGGCAGATGTCCACATGCCTGTGATAGCCGCCCTTCTCCTAGTTCCCCTTAGAACAGCTGAGTGGCCACAGTTTTCTCTGATTGTATGAAATCCAACAGGAAAACAAGTAAATATAAAGAAAGGAAGAAGTAGAAAATGAGTCTATCTGAACAAACTTTGATGGGGGCCCAAATAAAACTGGAATTATCTTTTGGAGGGCAGGCCCCTCGCACAACAGGCTTCTCCAGCTCAGTGAATGTTCCAGGAACCCATGGCATCAGAATACCAGCTAGCATTGTTATGAGGCCACATTCGGCTTCAGTTAATATTTTTGAAGATTTTTTTCAATGCATTTGCCCATTTCATGATGGGTGATTTATAAGAACAACTGCCCACACCACACTGCGTATTCAGCAGCTTTTGACCAAAAACAACATGACACCCATGCTCGACCCTCCCTATTTACCCAATCCCACACCGAGTGACTTTTTTTTGTTTCCCTAGATGAAAAAAAGTCCTAAAAGGAAATGTTTTGCCCATGTGGAAGAGGTAAAACAAACAAACAAACAAAAACTAGCAGAAGCACTAAAAGGCAGGCAAATGGATGAGTTCAAAAATGTTTTGAGCAGTGGAAAAAGCATCTCAACAGGAGTATTGCAACAAACGGAAAGGACTTTGAAGGTGACTGAAGTTTAAACATGTAAGAATAAGTACACAATTTTATAAATAAATCCTAGGCTTGGGAGTCCCCCTTATATAGGTTTCTGTTTCATCCAATCCTAGCTCATGCCCAGACTCCAAAGCCCTGCCGACCCTCACACCTGAGGAGCTGATTCCACTTCCTACCTGGACGCCTTACTCGCTGCCTGGAACACAGGTGTTCCTACCCGTGTTGGGGCTGCTGTTTATTTGGGCATAATGACGCTCCTGTCTTGGCCTGCTGGCTAAAACTATGCTTGTGAGGGTGGGCATTGCTTCCCAAGAGGCAGGTGAATATTCCTAGTGTCAGTCACCTAGGTAAATGGTGGTTCCCAGACAGGTCACTAGGACAGATGACACCTTTGCAGGTAGGAGAGAGGATTCCCATCCTTCCTGAGCCACTGTCACTATGCCTGAACTTTAAGGGTCCTTGAAAGTTTAGCAAGGGGTCAAAGATGGACACAGCCTCATGGTGGCACAGTGAAATTAACCCTTATGCAGAAACCCCATAGACTTGTTACTCTTTCATCATCCCCCAGATCCCTCATAAAGTCCTGTTCCATGTCCAGCCTCATCTTGGCTGTGCTATTAAAAATTAATAGACAGTTCTAAGTACAAATGAAGGATGTAGGTTATCAGGAAGACACATTCATTCTCTGAAGCCCACGTGGCCAAAGCTGCAGAAGAAATAAATGTCTTTTGACCAGAGTGGAGGCTACAGGATGTCAACATTCCTCAAGGGGCATTTCCACCTCCGTCGCCAAGTATGAGGTCTGTGTCTTATTTTACTCAGCAAGGAAATAACTCCCCTACTGAGCCAACCTTGCCACCTACCTCTTGGAAACTGCCTTCCCAGACAGCCAACTGTCTCTCCAGCTTCTAGACTCTTCAGGCAGTGGTTACCATCCCCACTGGGCAGAGGAGGACACTGAGGCTCAGAGAGGTCAATTGCCTTCCCCAAGGTCACAGAGCTTCTCCTAGGAATCTACAGTGAGCATGGGCAATGCAGGGTGGCAAAGCATCTGACAGAAGCCAAAAATAAAAATAAGAGAATTGAAAAGAAATGAAGCAATCTCTAGTGAACGGACGAACAAGATTCAGTCCAAAGTGAAAAATCAATGAGGCAAATGCTCGGCCTGTGAAAATCGATGAGGCAGCCGACCAATGGCCTGCAATCCACCAGGACTGACACCAGCCACATTGCATGATGTTTGTATTTGCCCAAACTAGCTCCCAACCCCACCTGCCAGTGTACTGCCCGGGAACCAGATGCCCCCTCCACGCTCGCACCCACCCGATCCCATCTAAACAGCATCTTCAGACAGCCCTGAGAGGGAGCTGACAGAACCGCACACAGAGGCTGCAGAAGGCGCTCCGGGAACAAGGAGATAAGGTGACCTTCTGAGAGTTAATCAAGACATCCATGTGCAAGCACCAGATATCTGCAGAAACCACCTTACAAGGGCGAAGTATCGCAGGCCCCACTGAAAGAGCAGAGAAGTGAAGCCCCAGTCAGGGTGACGAGGCCTACTCCTCAGGATGAGAACACAACTTAAGAGGGCTGTAATCTGAACAGCCTGAATAAAGAAGGTGGCCACCAGCTTGGGGTGGCCCACCTGGAGACCAGAGGAGGCCACAGAAATGTTTGCTCTTTAATCTCACACCAGCCATGGAGGCAGCTGCAGTGTGCTTCCCTGTAAAGACAACTCGGGAGGGACTGCACTCAGACACTGGGCTTCTCCATGGCATGAAGGACACCATACCCAGGGACACCCAGCCTCCTGGCCCTGCCTCCACACTCCCCCGGGAGGCAGCCAGCCCTCCAATGCAGTCCTCTTTTTAAATCTGTTTCCCATTGTGTTCAAGAGTTCATCTTCTGCACAGGGGCATACCCCAGAAGGGGTCAACCATGGTTGGAACAAGCCAGCGACCCTAAGCCCTGACCCACAGTCATGGTTGTTGGATGAAACCGATCACGGGGGTCTCCTTTCCCTTGCCAGTGATCAGTTTAGGAACACCCAGTGCCCCCCAAATCTGGCCAGTGAGACCAAATGGGACACCTGTTGGGGGCTTCCAGAAAATACTGTAACTGCCCTTAAAACAGATACACGTCTACCAGAAAGACACCTTCACACATATGTTCACTATTCACAGTAGCCACAACATGGAACCAACCCAGAGGCCCATCAAAAGTGGACCAGAGACCATTCCACGTTTTGACATGGGCTACCACACAATCACAAGAACACAATCATGTTCTTTGCAGCAACATGGATGCAGCTGGAGACCATCATTCTAAGTGAACTGGCACAGAAACAAAAAACTTCAACACCATATGTTCTTATTCATAAGAGGACCCTGATCACTGGACAGGCAAACATAAAGGTGGGAACAACAGATGCTGCCAAAAGAGGGAGGGAGAGAGGAAGAGAGGGAGGAGAGATGGGATCACACAAACACATTGAGCACCAAGTCCACTACCAGGGGCAGAGAGGGTTCTCTGGAAACCCAAACCTCACCTGCATGCAATTTACTTAAGTAGTCAATCCTCACATGGACCCCACAGCTCTAAAATTAAAAAAAAAAATTTAAGAGGTACACCCCCTTCCTTACTTGTCTACTGGCTCATGGTGTCAGGGACTGTGGCAGACTCCTTGTGCCCATGAGGAAGACATCACTGACGTGTCTGTGATGGCCAGTCAGTGAGAAGGGAGGTGTTCAGAGCCTGACGGTGCAGGGAAACCAGTGAACGCCAGGTCCTGGAGCCCCCACCCTGGTCTTGTTGTGTGAGATCCCCCTTACTGACCATACACACTAGCACCTAGTCCTACCAGCAGCTAAAAACATCTCACTGACTCACCCTGTGAACCTTCAGGCCATAGATGTGCCCACCAAATTCCTTGCTACCCAAAGACCATGGAAGTGTCTAGGAGAGCAACCACATTATTTCACTCACTGGATAAGAGTAGGCCCCGGAGACACCCTGTAGTACCCACCATCCAACTCTCACAATGACCCTCTGTATTTGTAAAACATGTCACAGATTCATTAATCACAAGAAGAATGTGTGTGAGAGTATAATGCACTAAGCACTCCACGTGAATTGCCAAAAACAAGGTGGCATTGTACCTTAAATGTCAGTGTCCTCGGGATCAGAGTGAGATAGTCTTGAGGGTCAGCTCATCTCCAGGTCCACAGGCAAAGCTAGCCCCTGGTCCATCCTAGTCCCACCCTGGGAGGCCCCCACATGGCAGCCACAGCCTCCTCCCATGGCAATCCGGTGCCACCTTGTTTAACAGCAATTGAAGGGAATGACAAAAAGACACACTGCCCTCCCACCTCCACCCTGCCCCACACCTCTTCCTCCACCCCAGGTTGCATAATTTTTTCCTGGTCTTGAAATGGGCTCTATCTCTCTCTTGCCTGCCTCACAGTGTCTTCGAAGAATAAAATACAATAAATATGGAAAATACAAAGTGATATACAAATCATGGAACCGGGGCTACAAAGGTGATGCTGTAAGTCATCTCAACTTACTGTGTGTCAGCATCACCAGGAGAGCTTTCTAAAAACACTGCTGTCAGACTCTTGCCCTGGAAATAGAAATAGAAAGGGCCTGAGGTAGAAAGCCATAGTTTTTCAAAGCGTCCCAAGTGGACATTCTAATATGTATGCAGAGTGGATGAGAATCACAGATGCCGAATTCTGTCCTGGGCAGGTGAGAAAGCAAGACCAGGAAGTGAGGAGGACTTCAAAACCCTGCATGTGGCAGGAGAGCCAGAGCGCCAGGGTCTGGTCTCCTGAGTTCCAGGCCAGGTGTCTTCCCATTACTCTCAGAGTCAGTCTTGGGGATTGAGAGCGTTGTTTTTTGTTTGTTTGTTTGTTTGTTTTGAGTTGCAGTCTCACTCTGTCGCCCAGACTGGAGTGCAGTGGCTTCTCCCGGCCACCGCAGCCTCGACCGGCTGGGCTCCTGCGATCCTCCCGCCTCAGCCTTCCAAGTAGCCGGAATTACAGGCGCGCGCTACCACGCCCGGCTGATTTTTTTTTATTTATTGTAGAGATGAGGTCTCGCTGCCCAGGTGGGTCTCGGACCCGCGGGCTCAGGCAATCCACTCACCTCAGCCTCCCAAAAGCATGGGATTACAGGCTGAGCCACCGAGCCTGGCTGAGAGCATTGTTACTGCATCAGAGAGAGGAAGAGCAGGAGGAAGGGATCCTGAAGGGCCGTGAGAAACATTTCAGGGGTGACAAGAGACAGACTCATTATCTAATTGAAGTGATGGTTTCACAAGTCAAAACTCATTCAATTGTACCCTTTAAATATGCAGTTTATGGGCTATTGATTATATCATGATAAAACTATGCTTAAAATAAAAAAGACATAAAAAGACAACAAACAGCCAACAGAATGGGAAAATTAAATATCTTCACAAATCAAATATCTGATAAGAGTCTAATATCAAGGATCTATAAAGAATTCCTACAACTCAACAACAAAAAGACCAAAAATCAATTTTAAAATTATCATAATTTTTTTAGAAAGTTAGCAAATTACTCGAAGAGACATTTTTTAAAGAAGATACATAAGTGGCCAATACTCATATGTAAAGATGGTCGAAATCATTGGCCACTAGGGAAATGCGAATCAAGACTACAATGAGATGCCATTTCACACCCACTAGAACAGTTATAATCATGAAAACAGAAAATAACAAGTATTAGTGAAGATGTGGAAAAATTGGAACCCTTGAACATTGCTGGTAAAAATGTAAAATGGTCCAGCCACTGTGGAAAACTATTTGGCAGTTTCTCAGAGAGCTAAACACAGAATTACCACACACTCCAGCAATCCCACTCCTAGATATAGTCCAAAAAGGATTTAAAATGGGAGTGCAAGCAGACACTTATCCAACAATGTACATTGCAGCCAGTGTTCAAGAGTCGAAAAGTGGAAATGACCCAAGAAAAATGTAAGATACAAAATTTTGATTTTTGGAGGTCATAGATAAGTTCCCCAATGTCCAAAATTCCCTTATAAGCCAAATATCATTACAATAAAACAAGTGGTTCTAACGCTCCCATTTTTGCATTTTGCCAACGCGGAAACTCCAAATCAGAGACCATGGATCCCAGAACCACAAAAGGAGGGACCGGCTGGGCTTGAAGTCCAAGTCCAGTGCTCTTTTCACTACAGCCTGGACATCACTCCAGTGATCCAGATGCTTCCAAGGGCCACTCTGCACTACCTCCCTCAAAGGGGATAAAATCTGAAGGCATAAAAGACATTTTGCCTGTTCCAACAAATCAGCATTAGTGTGATCTAAAAAATACTGGCATCCTAGCCAAAAAAAATCCTTAAGAAGCCAGAAAAAGAATGGAACAGTATTGACCAGAGTCTAGTCTGGGTCTGGATGGCAAGTGCATGTGGAGGGAGCTGGCAGGAGCTGGAATGTGAGTGACATCTCCTTCCTACTTAAGAAGTCAGCTGCCTCTTATCAAAGTGGAAGAAAGTTTTCTTTCCTGCATCATCCAAAATAATATGATGTCATACCATCCCCTGGGCCCACTGTATCACCTGCCCTTCATGTCTCCAGATGCTCCTCTTCCCAAACCATTTGTTGGCTCTGATACTCAAGAGCCGTCCATGGCTTCCTATTGCCTACAGAGCAAGAGACAGGCTTCGCCTTGTATTGGGCAACCTCCATCATCTGGCTTCCAGGATTCTCACTCCAGCAGACCCTCTCCCACTGCCCAAATGCGTCCTGTGCTTGACTGTTTCATTCTTCATCAAGTTGTTCCCTTTACATGGGATTTCCTTTCCTTCTCTCCTCCACTCTCTTGTCACTTATGGATTGGACCTTGGACTAATGACTTACCCCCTCCAGGCCTCAATGTCCTCAGTTCTAAAAGGGGATGACAGTAGGATCTGCCTTCCAGGATGTGGTGAGGAATAAAGGGCAACCCATGAGACTGGCCGCCAACCCCCTCCCCACCCCCACCAAGCCCCTCCTCACTGCTAAGTCAGAGGAACTTCTTTCCTTCCTGCAGTTTCCAAACAAGTTCACCTGTGCAAGCATTGTCCTTTCACTTCCCACTTGGCATTTGCCATAATGTTTATGCCTATATTCCCTCGGCCTCCAAGTAAACCCTCTGGAGGTGAAGATGTTCTTATTTTTAGTTTCATGCACAGTATCCAGCACTGTATGGGCGCCCAGTGAGAGCTGGAAGAACAAAACATCAGGATCATATGACCTCAAATCACCCCTGGAGCAGCCCTCACAGTGCTCTGAGTCCCCACATGGGTTGCCAGATTCTCAGAGCAGGACATGAACTCAGGAATTGGATGGGTGAAAGGACCCAGCAAGAACAGATTTAACTCATCCCCAGACAGTCCCTGTTCAAAGGGTACCGGAATCCACAGAGGCCAGCCTCGGCCCTGTTTTCCATCCCAAAGCACCTTCCAACAATGCAAAGATTTCCTCCACATCAAGAGTCCCTTGTGCTCACTTGAGACAAAAAGCTTTGGTTCCACAAGAAAACCTCATCCATGAAGCCACAGCTGCCATGTCCACTCCGGAGAGATCTGACTGAGTGGAGGCCACGGGCTGCAGCCCTGGAATGCCCTGCACACCCTCCCTGCCTGCTCCCAGAGCCAGCCCTTCCTCTGTTCATTGCCTGCCTCAGACCAGCCACTCACACCAACCCACCACCTTGAACGAGGCCACCCATCTTGGGACCCAAGAGCCCTGTTAGGGCTCCCTTTCCACAGAAAGGCCCTGTGAGGCTGTTCTAAAGGACAGAATATGGATGATGACGATGATGATGACGACGACGACGACGATGATTGGCAACTCAGGAGGCAACAGAGTCAATGAGATTGACTCTGACATTCCCTCGGAGGTGAGGAAAGGTGGAAGAAAGGGAGGCTGGGCAATAAAATGACCACTTTATGAAAGTTCCAAAAGGCCAGGAAAGAGGATGCCACAGCTTGATGGGGGTAAATAGGAGGGCGAGTGGGAACTCACACTGAAATGGAAAGTTGGTCTGCAACAATGAAGAAAGGATAGTTCTTGGCTGGAACAGGGATAGCTAGAGAGAAGTCCAAGGACTAAACCCGGCTCTTCCCTGACGGATCCAGAGCCCCCAACTCACCCGCCACAGGGCCGCCACTCCTGCCAACTACATCCACCATGAGACCCACGGCTCCCTGTAGAGATCCACAGGAAAAACAAGCAGCTACCAAGAGAGAGATGGCCTGGGGACCCTCCTGCCCTGGCCCTCCCAACCCTCACAGTGCTCTGAGCCCCCACACAGGTCACCAGATCCTCACAGCAGGACATGAACTCAGGAATTGGATGGCTGCAAGGACCCAGTGAGAAAAGGTTTAACTCATCCCCAGACAGTCCCTGTTCAAAGGGTACCCGGAATCCACAGAGGCCAGCCTCGGCCCTGCTTTCCATCCCAAAGCATCTTCCAACAATGCAAAGATTTCCTCCACATCAAGAGTCCCTTGTGCTCAGTTGAAACAAAAAGTTTTGGCACCACAAGAAAACCTCATCCATGAAGCCACAGCTGCCTTGTGTCCACGTATCTACGTCTGATGCAAGAACAGAGAGCTGGCTCCAGGGGTCACGTCCCTGGGGACTAACCCAGCAGTACATGTGCACAGACTCAGCAGAGGCGGGAGAGTGAGGAAGCATGGAGGGGAAGGGGGGAGTCTCCAGATGAAGAGCAGCCAGGAGCTGGGACGAGAGACGGGCACCGGGTTGGCTGGCACACAAAGTCGTTTATTCTGTGGTCTCCAAAATAACGGGGACAGAGAGAAGATACTAGAATTTCTGTTTAAATATATTAGTATCTCAAAAGACTGAAAGACTACAGCCCTCCTAATATCTGATACACAGAACTGGCCCCCTTGCCAGGGACTGGCACAGGACTCTCATTCCTTAGTCTGCCATCCACAGTTTGGAAGACATTGTCATTTACCTGTGCCAGTCAAGGGGATCTATGCTGCCTCGAATTATTTCACCTCAATACTTCAATGTTGTAAAATAACAAGGCAGGGGGCTTTAAGAGACTCCTATCAGGAGAGTGTGGGTAGAAAAGAACACAGATCACACAGGCACAGATCACACAGATGAAGATGTGGTTGGTTGACTCTTAGGACAAGTTCTTGGTTATCCGCATTACAGGCCACAGGATCAACCCATCAGACTGGAAGCCACTCCCTCTCTAGAAATAATCAGGTCTCTCAGGAAGACCATTCCAGTGTCTGGATTCATGCTTGCTGTCACTAGTGCTGAGCCACCCCATGGTGCTGGTTTAATCTGAGCCATCATCTAATGGGTGCACAAGCTAAAAACATTCCAACCCTATGCCATTTCTCCCCTCTGTTGCAGGTCATCCTGGCTGGTGGGGGTAGGAGGACTGTGGTCTGGCTGGTGGGCCTCTGTGGGAAAACAGGGGCAGAGAGTCAAACTCTTGTATGTTTTGTGTGAGAGAGAGAGAGAGAGAGAAAAAGAGAGAGTTAAAGTAGGGTTTTTTTAAATTTTTATGTATCTTTTATTTTAAAGATGTGGGGTACTATTCAGGGTTAGGTATACAAATAGTCATTGTACAGGTAAAGTTTGGGCCTCACTTTGATCTCCACTTTTCTTGATCAAAACCCCAAATGCCCATGCCATAAGAGATAAGATAGACAAGTGGGACCTCATCAAACTGAAAAGCTTCTGCAAAGCCAAAGAAACCATCAAGAGAGTGGGGAGACAGTCCACAGAATGGGAAAAAATATTACCCAACTGTATATCTAACAAAGGCCTAACATCTAGGATCTAACAAGGAGTTCAAGCGTGCCAAAAAGAAAAAAAACAAACAGCCCCATTAAAAAGTGGACAAAAGATATGAATAGACACTTCTCAAAAGAGTTCATACTCTTGAACCTCGAGATATAGCTCCTGGTAATGGCCTTGGTCACTGAGACCAACGCATGCATCCCCCTCTCCCTTTCTCACATCGGCTGTGGGGTTTGGGTTCCAGAGGGATGGGAGGGACTCCTGAGAGTTCAGTGTGGCACTCCTGTCATCCACCTGCATGGCTCAGCCCACACCCCACACCCCACTGTCCCACCAACTCAGCAGGGGAGACAAAGGACAGTGGTTCCCCAAGAGAATGAGAATCCTGCTTTGTCTCCAGGCTCACACTTTCTTCCTTGACCAGAAGTTTCTCTGCAGAGCCCACAGGCAGGATGTTTTCCCTGACTGAAAATCAAGGCATCTTCTCCTTTGTGATGAAGTTACAGTGTCCCCTACATACAAACCTTCAAGTTATGAACTTTATTGACACACACCTGATTTTTTATGTATTATGTCTCTCCACCAGTTGTCAGTATAGCATATTATATACATACAGCACTATATAGCTGATTGTGTGAGTTGGGTACCTAGGCTGAGTTTATTGGACTTAAAACAAATCAGACTTACAAACGTGCTCTTGGAACTGAACTCGTTTGTATGTTGGGGACTTCCTGTACTGAGAATGTGCACATGCCAGGCTGCATGCTCAACCCCCAGTTAATCCTCAACACAACCCCATGAAGTAGGTCTTATTGTCACCGTTAGACAGAAGAAGAGTCTGGGGTTCACAGAGCCGTTTTCAGGAATGGAGCCCAGACTCAACCCAGGCTCCAGAACCTCTGTCCCACACCTCTCTTCTGCTTTCCATGGCCATCAGTTGTACTGAACTTGGAGAAAACTTAGCTCTGTCTTGTGAACTTGGACAAGTCACTCTTCAAACCTGGGCTCCTCGCGTGTTAGGTGGGGTTGTGGGAGCCATATTGTAAGGATTCCATGAGCCAACGAGTGTGAATGCTTGGAACAATGTTGTATACCTCATAGCTGCTACCTCCATGTTTGCAGTGATATTATCTTCATGATTGTGTTGGTTTGTTCTCCCTAGTCAGCTCAGTTTGGCCTCGTGTTGCTCTCTCCCTGTGAATGCTTGTCCTTTTATCCTGATCTCGACCCTTGTGACAACCAAGGGAGAAGCTATACCCCATGAGGGGAAGAGGAAGCCCCTCTCTCTGCTCATCTCAGCCTCCGCACACCCCACTGGCCACCCAGGTGCCCGCCACCGAGGCCAGGATGTGATGGCACAGAAGGAAAGAGGAGGCTCCGAGCATGGCTTCCTTCAGCCCCTGCAGAGTGCCCATGAGCACAGCCAAGCTTCCCCCGCGAGAGAACCTGCCAGATATAGGCTGTTCCACAGAGGCCCCAGACACCTGGAGACCAATTAGGCAGCCAGCCCTTGGGCAAGTCAGCTGGGAGGGCCCAGCACGAGGAGATGTTGGGAGGCTGGCAGCGGGGAGCCCAGAGCCCACTAAGGGTTGCCTCTCCCAGCAGCAGCAGCGCCGGGCACACCATTCGCAGGAGAGAGGGGCACTTTAAGAGAAGGCTGACTTTGAAAAGCCCAAGGTCTTAGCTCCAAGAAGTCAGTAAGAGTAGAGTATTTCTGAAGAAAAGCAGGGCTTTTGGAGGATGAACCACTGCGTCCCCTCACTGAGTCCCCTCTCTGCGTGTCAGATGCTGCTTCTTGCCAAGGAGGTTGCTACGTTGACCTTTTCAGGGGCATAGGCTGATTAAAGAGATGGTGAGGAGGCCAGCAGGGGATAGGAGAGGCCCAGGAAGCCTGGAGGGGACTAGGGCAAGTTCAAGCTGCACTTGGGGCTGCCACCCAGAGGAGAGGTGAGCCTGCTTTCTGGATTCCTCCAAGGACAGATTTTAAGGTGGAGGTCAGAGGCAGAGGCCAGAGGCAAGGTCTCGATCCTCTCCAAGACGTCATGCTCCTCCCCAATAAATAAACCCTTCGGGCAGGCCCACCATGGGTCAGGCTGCCCAGAAGTCCCCGGGAGCAGCCCAGGGTCCATACAGCATGGAGACCACGCAAGATTTCCTCCTAGGGCAAAAGGCAGATGGGGGAGTTCTAAAAGGGGCACCTTGCAGGGTCTGGCACCCTCCCAGCACTCCATGAGTGAGAGCCTTTTGAGGAACTGGAGATCCGACGATAAGCTGTGTACTGGCCAGGAACAATGAAAATCACCTTTTGGGAAGAGGCCTTAACCCTATAATTCCATTCATGGCCCGGAAGGGATCATCATCAGGACCCAGAGCACTATTTCAAAAATGTTACAGCCATTCTTTATGTTTATTTTACAGCTGTGGGGTACAAGTGAAGACTTGCTGCATAAGTAGGCTGCATGCAGGTGATGTTGGGGCTTCCAGCAGGCCCTCTCTTCCCAACATTGGACCTGGTACCCAGTGTGTTACCTCATTCCCCCCTTCCTCCTCCCCCTCCTTCCTCCCTCCTCCTTCCCCTAGTTAAGTCTGGTGTCTGCCCATCCCACCCTGTGCTCAGGTCACCAGTGATCAGAGCCCATCTATGAATGAGAACATGTGGCCATCAGTTCTCTGTTCCTGTGCGAGTTCACTGAGTACCATGGTCTCCAGCTGTGTTCAAGTCACTGTGAAGGCCACGATTTTGTTCTTGTGAAGGCCCTTTTTAAGGCCAGGATTCCCTAGTTAGGGACAAACATCCAGACCAGTCTGCCAGTGTCTCAGGGCCAAGGAGCCTGTGCAGAGAATGGGGGGCATTTACTCAGTGTCCTCCACAACCTGTGCTGACAGAGAGGAAAACAGAGGAGGAGACCAATGTCTTCTGAGAGCGAGGTGTCAATCCACAGTGACAGTGAACCTCCGGGAAGAGTGGGAGCCGGGACATTAAAAAAAAAAAGACTTTACCTGTTTCCAGCCCTTCTTCAAGTCATGATCTTCTGGGGTCAATTTCAAGAGGAAGTGCTGGCGGCAGGCGGGAGGGGGGTGCTGTGTTGGGGAGGGAAGCCCCAGGATCCACATGCTCGGCCTGGACTCCCAGCCCCAGGGTCATTTCTCAGACCAGCAGAGGGGAAAAAGCCCCCCAGAGTAACCCCTCTGCAGGATGCAGACTAGTGTTGATCCCGCCCTGACCCTGCTTGAAATGCAGTTCCTCTAAGTCAAAGCCTCAGAGGACACTGTCCTCCCTCGCTCCCCCACCTCCAGCCCTCCTGGTGCCTTTCTCCACCTCTCACATGGAGGAGGAGTCAGGCAGAAGGAGGAGGAGGATACACATGAGTGTACAGATGCCAGGGTGGCAATGGAATTCCTACCAGCCTGTGAGAGCCCCTGCACTGCCTCTGGGGGCATGGAGGACATAGCACCTTTCCTCCAAGGAGCCCAGAGACAGGTCCATGTCCATACAGCAGCCCAGCAAGGGGAGACACTCAGGTTCCAAGAGACAATATGAGCAGCCGGGTTTATGGGGTAGGCCTTGGGCAGAGCCTGTCTGAAGCCTGGGGCATCGCCAGCTTCCCAAGGCTTGAGGATACCTGCTTCCAGGTGAGGTAGGTGGAACTGAAGCATTCCCATGGTGAGGAAGAGGTCTTTCCCGATTCAGACAGGGCAAGCACCAAGAATATAGGACTTCAGGGCGGATGTGTCAGGCCTGCGTTTTCTCTAAGGCAGCCCTGCACCCCAGGCCTGGCTCTGTCCCTCCCTCATTGTGTGAACTCCTACACTTCCAAATCACGCAAACTTAATTCATAAAATGGACTTTAAAGATAAGCCCCACCCCCAACTATGATAAGGTGCTCAACATAAGCCCCTGTACATAATTCATGGTTGATAAGGTTGATCCTTATGGGAAGTGGCTGATCACACAAGCCTGGGTGCCAGTGGCTCTGCCCACCCCAGGTCGGTCCTGTCTGGGCATCTCTCACTCTGATTCCAGCTGCCACCATCACAGCCAGCCACAGGGGACATTGTTCCCATCCTAGCATCCTGACCCAAGCACAAAGAAAAGAAAATTCCATTCCTTGGCTCTTCTTGGGCCAAGTTTACATTGTTAAAAGGGGATAATAAAAAGCTGATAGTCCCAGAAAGTACAGCACAAAAGAAATAAAGTCCCCGAGTGCAGGGCTCTGACCCACAATAACTCCCATCTCATATGACCCTCCAGCCTCCCAGCCCCTGCCAGTCTCTGTGGCTTCAGTCACCCCATCACCCAGCAGCGCCTTTCCTCGCCCTCTCCAGGGCTCAAGGACTTATCATGGTCTACCTTGGATCCTGCCTGTTTACTCCAGGCTGAGGGACATAGGGCATTGCAACAGACTGATAGTGCGCACAACCCTAGTGAGACTCTGTCCCTGCCACAGGGACAGGACTACGCCCTGCCCATGGCCACACATGCCCCTTGGTGTGTGTGTGCTGCATGATGGAAGAGGGACATGCTCTCCACTGCCTTCCCAGAGCTCACGACACATTGCAAATTCTCGGCAGCCACGAATGGGGAGACTGAAGTTAGGGGCTCTCAGCATGGGTCCTTGGAGCAGTAGCACCTGGGAGCTTGTGGAAATGCACATCCTCAGGTCCACCCCACATTGCCTGAATCAGAGCCTCTGGGTTGGGTCCTGGCATTCTGTGATTCTCACAAGCCCCTCAGGAGGGTCTGAGCATGCTGACTGACATTTGAGAACCACTGAGCCAAGTCATAGCCCAGCGAGCCACACAGCCATGAGAAACCCACTTGAGTCTCTGCATTTGTAAGGTAGGACTAGAAACAGTGTTATCATCTGTAAAATGGAACTCATGATAGAGCCTGTTCACTGGGTAGCTGATTCCAAGGATTAAGCGAGAGCCCACCAATGATGAGCTCAGCAAGTTGTAAGCATTCATAAATATTTCCCAATATGAATCTTCTAACAAACCTAGGGGACGAGGTCTGCTGCTGTCATTGTTCAGCCATGGGAGACCTCAGTGAAGGCTAGGAGAATTGCCCAAGGTCACTCAGGGGTCAAACCTATCTCATTGACTTTCTCTCCAAAAAAAGCACAGGTGTTAAAAGCAGTCACGGTACCAATAGAGCTCTTCCATCGTTCAGACTGACAGAAGTTGCCAGCCGGGACCATCTTCCCCACATGGGCATCTAGACACATGTAGGGGCTTTGCAATTGGCTGAGTGTCCTTGCTTCTCAGACCCGGGAGGCTCAGGGATGCCTGTCCCATATGGTGCAAGACCATTCGGCATAATGTAGAGTCACCCGACCCAAAGTGCCAGTAGTGCCTCCTCTGAGAAATGCCAGCCAGCCCTGAATTTCAGAGCTCCTCAGAGCAGGACACCATGTCAGAGGCGGCCTGGAGCATCCCTCAAAAAAATCGCAACCATTGTCATGAAGGGCCAGAAGCCTCATGGGATGTGTTTCCTGCCAGAGTCCCCAGAACTCCTACTTTGGGTGTGGTGAGGGCCAGTCTTCATGCTAGATATCTTGGGGTCTCCCTCTCACATGCAATTGCCTCAACTACCCTAGCTACCATGACCCCTTACTAAATCTGAACTGCGTCTCTAGTCTCATGGGCCCCGGTAAACACCTCCCAGCACTGTGGTAGCAGGGATTTTCCATTCCCCAAAAGCTTATACAGGAAATGAATGTCGGTCGGGTCAAGAGAGTCAAAGGCATGATGTGGACCTATCTTAAAAACTTCGAACTGTTCATTATTTGTTATTCAGAGAGGGAAGGGAGGTGAGAATGAGAGTAGATGTTAGACTGTGTAGAAAGTTAAAAATCCTGACTGTCAAAAGTGCAAGGGGTGGATTTAATCACAGGAATCGATACAGAGTTATTTCAAATGATGCCCAAGGAAAAAGTGCCAGACTGAGAGCCAGAGGGGAGAAAAACCACAGCAGCACACAAAGGCATGCACAGATTGCCAGTTTTCTTGAAGCCTTGTCAGTCTGACTCAGATGAAGTTGGCCACGTCCCCTAACTTAACACCTCTTTCCCCATACATGGCCCCTTTCTCTAGAGATTTCTACCTAAAGCTTTCACCAGTTCTCCCCCTTCCCATAAGAGCAGCGACCGCCTGTGCTAAAATGTTCCTCACCCCGCAAACCATTAAGCTGTCAAGCCGAGGTGGTGAACAAACCCAGGGAGAGCCAGAGCCAAAATGCTAATGGTGGAGACCACAATTATTCTTTCTGCCTTGGACAATTCCTGTTTCAACTATACTGGCCCAGGGTCATATTTTGTGATCTTTGGATGCTGATGGAAGAGACATGGCTTGATATAGAAAATAACCAGGGAGATTATGTCCTAATAGAGATAGAAGTAACTAGTGGAGGTTTTTTTTCTCCGTTGTTTTCCTTTTGACATCCACACAGGTGTCATATAATGACTTCTGGTTATAAAGCCAGCTATCCAAAGGAAAAACAATCTCTCCATAAATACCTTGCCCACATCAGTGAAATAGCTGTGTTACACACTTGAGTACCATTTTCGAGGACACTTTAAATAGAGCATCAGTCACTGCTTTCAATTTAACATGTGAATGGGAGCTGCAAAGTCAGGCAGGAATGATGAGGTGTGGGATGGGCTCCTGGTTTCCACCGGTGCATCTGCTCAAACTCTTAACAAGTCCATCCTTCAGGCATCTCGGGCTCAAGTCAGGTAAGCCATGTGGGAAACTCACTCAACAAATGCATCAGCAGAGCTGGGTGCCAGGCACTTCCCATAGAGATGGATGTTGCATACCAATGACCATTATTCAAGGAAACAGGCCGTGGGTGTTTAGAAGGTGAGGAGATTTGAAAAAACTAATAAGTTGGACTAGTTAGGTAAAATGCTAATAGGTTCAGAGCAGAGCAGGGTGGTCTCTATGTTCTTGTGTAAGATACCCTGCAGAGTTCTATGCGCGTTAAATGAAATAATGCATGACTGGACCATGCATGGAACTAGGTACTTGATAATGGTAGCAGTAGTCAAGGAGGTAGGGTGAATATTGTTGACATTAAGTTATTATTGATCATTCTAATTATAACCCTAGTTGAAGGTAAGAATAGAAAGAGTCTCAGCTAAATCTTGGTAGATAATAGACACATGAAGATGGGGATGGGGAACAGGACATACCAAGTACAGAAGCAAGAAAACAGAGACTTGTTGGGAAATCACAACCAGCACAATGAGGCTTCAATCTTCTATGTTTGCATTATGACATGTCTGGATATGGCTTCCTTTTATTGATTCTACCTGTAGTTTTTAGACCTTCTTGAATCTATGTATCAGCACTCCTCCCTCAGTTTTAGAAAATCCATAGCCATTGCCTCTTCAAGTAATCCTTTTTTCTCATTTTCTCTCTCTTTGTCACTGTATCTTCTATGTCTCTTACCTCTTTTTCTGTATTTATGATCATTCATTTTGGATGATTTCTTTTGCCCTCTATCCTAAATCATTAATTATTTCTTCAGCCATTTCTAAATTCTTTTAAAATTCATCCATTGAATTCTTAATTTCTTTTTTTTTTTTTTTTAGCTCTAGGATTACTTTTTGGTTCTTGTTTCAAATCTACTCTATCATTTTTTATAGTTTCTAGTTTTCTGCCAAAATTTGTAAACTTGTCATATTTATACTTGAAAACAATAAGCATGGTTATTTTAAATCTACTGTCTGATAATTGCACTGGAAATTATCCAGAAAACCTGTGAGTCTGTCATTTCTGCTGGTTCGTGTTGACTTATTAAACTGTGTGCCAGCTGATCTTGGATTGTATGTTGGACATTGTAGTCAAAGATTTCCTTGTAGAAATAATTGGATGACTAAGATAATGTATCTTCCTCCAGGTAGTTGTGCTTACTTTGACTAGGTGACTGACTTGCAATACAATATAATATTAATACCATTTCAGAAACTGACATCTTTCTCAGCTACTCAAGTGACTCAAAGCCTGACTTTAAGACCTGTAAAAGCTGATTTACTGATTGTCCTAGCCCGAAATGTGTCTATCCTGCTTGATAGACCCTGGACTCCAGCTTTTGTGCCCTAACCCAATGATGTTGTCAAATGCAATGCTTAGACCCTCTTTAGGGGCCAGCAAAAGCCTCATTCCCCTGGTTGTTTACCTCTCGGTTTTCATCTTCCAAAGTTTGGCCCTATAAATATGCATCATCTTGCTAGCTTTCATATGTCTTCAGTCACGCTTTGGAAAATGTTTTCCTCACTCTCTGAATTTTTTTCAACCAGAGAATCAGTCCTAATTAGCCAGTCTGCCATTAGCAAAAGCAAAATTCTCCCAACTAATATGTGATTCGACTGGAGCATTGTATTTACCTTAGGGAGGAAATAAAAGGTAAAGCCAAACTACAGGCAGACTCCAAAATATGGATAAACTTGAATACTTGACTAAAGAGTAAAAATGTTCGATAAGCTGTGGGGGAGTCTTTGAAGAGTCTAGAGCAAAGAAGAGCAAACTGAGAGCGCTACTTGAAGAAGATGAACTGGGTGTTTATGTGCCAACCTAACTGGAGGGGAATGAGGCCACAGACAGGAAGGAGTGTTAACAGGTTCTATCAGACTTTTAGAGAGGAGGGAAAGCCATCTGAGCTCAGGTGTGGTGGAGAGGATTGGAAGACAGGGCAGATGGAAGTCTACCATGTGAGTGAGGCTAGAAGACTAGGACAGGCTAGAAGACTAGGACAGGAATTAGAACATGGAGGGGGAGTCCGATGGAAGACACTGGCAGAAAAGTGGAATGACGTCTTTGCCAACTAACTGAATGTGGGACTGAAAAAAAAGTCAGAGTCGGAGATGACACTGAGGATCTGAGCATGAGTGAGTCAGAGACAGGGAGAGAGAGATGGGGTCTAAGCTGCAACCCACCCAGGCTCCTTTTAGTCAAGAGACAGCTCCAAGAAAAAGACCTCAGTTTGAAGTAGGTGACACTGGTCACTCTTCAACCCAAAAAACTCCCAGAAGGGAGATGATGCCATGTGAGAATAAAGAACTCACCACTGGAATGCATCCAGACTTGGTGCCACTATGACCAATCAGGTGGGAAAACCTCTTACAGAAAGAAAGGTCATTCCATTTGGTGATATTAGAGGTCTCTAAGTGATGTTGGCTGACAATACAATTCTTGTTTGGGGTAAGAAGGAAGTTCCCGGGGTCCCTTGTCGATAACCAGAGGTCCCATAGCACTGGAACATGAGCCAGGAAGTTCTGCAGTAAATCATGGCACACAGAGATAGGCATGAGTGAACAGAGGGTAAGGGTGCACACACCATCACTACATGACAGGTGATCCCCAGGGACTCCTAGGACTGTCACCATGGGTTCCACCGAGTGATGAAAAGATACTCACTGGGGTTAACTTCCTAGATTTCTAGGTAGAGTCTGAATTCAGTGGAAATGTAAACCTTTAATCAACAGTCATGTCTTTTTGGTCTTGATGTGTGCCATGTACTACAGATGTGTCCCCTGAATGAGTGCCTATAAGAAAACAACTTTTGCTTTCACTGTGAAGTTCCGGAAGAAGAAATAAAATAAAAGTAAAATGATACTCAAGGAAGGGCTATATCATTTCATAAAGGGATAACTGAGCATACCGTGGATCTGAGCTGAACCTCTCTACAGTGGAAGACACTGGCAAAGCCACCCCAGGTGAAGCTCATCCACGACACAACCTTTCTGCTTCTGCCTTTTGTATTAATTGTCTGTACCACATCAACACGACCCACAAAAAGCAAATGTATTTTCCTCTTCCTGTTCTATTCCAGAACTCTCCTCCCTCTTCATACCTGGAATGTAAGAGGTTGACGAGTCCTCTCCCGATGTTGTCTGTCCCAAAAAGCTTCTATTAATTCTCTCAAAAGGACCACATCTCCTGTGGTCACTTCATATGCTCCTCGGGCAGTCTTAATCTAACCCAGTGGAAGTCAGGATGTAGGTGTGAATAGAGCCTTGGAAGACCTATCAAATCAGAGTGAGGCCAAGGAAAAGTGGGCTGGGGACAGACTGCCAGCTCTCTGTCCATGGGGGCTCACGCACACAGAATTTCCAGCACCTGGCATAGTGCCCTGCTCATAGGAGACAATAAATACTTGTTGAATTGTTGAACTAAGAGAACTGAGATAAAAGGAAAAAGACAGACATCCCTGTTTCATCAACAGTCCTTAACATTTGCTACCCGAGAGCAGGGCAATGGGTTGATTCAAGGTCTGACACATCCTCAAGGAGAGTCCTCCCTTTTAGTGTGTTCTCTTTTTCTCACAAAGCCTTGTTCCACAAAAATGCAACAAAGCAAGTAGACTTCCATACAACTGAGAAAGAAAGGACTCTGTGACTTCCCTTTGGTTTTTATAAGAAAGGAAGAAAAGTGAGAATAAGGATGACTTGGGACTAAGGGGTTAAGTGTAACAGGGTAGAAGAGGCTAAAAGTCAGAGTGTTGCTGGGGCAGGGAAGGTCTGGCTGGTTGGTTGACACCATTCCCTACAGAGTCATCAGGCATCAATGGGTCTAGACCTCGTGGGAGGTGCTAGAGTGTATTCCTGCTGACTTAGGAAGTCAGCAAGTAGGTGAGGGAAGAGGTTTAGAAAACCTCTCAAAGCAGAGTGAACACAAGGGAAAATGCCACCGGGACATTCCTTGAACTTTGTATGTTCAAGGATAAGATTGGGAAGTTTTGCATATTCGAGGTTAAGAAGGGGACCACCAGTAGCCACCAACCTTGGAAGCTGACTAGAGCTGACTGGCCACCTTTGATAACCATGGCCATCACTAGCTAGTCCAACAAGGGACTGGCTTTAACCCATCCCAGATGGTGCTCTAGAAGGTTGCATTTGGCTACCCAGACCTACGTCAGTTTTTCCCTTGTGAGGCACTGGCCACCACCCAAGGCCCTGGGATCCTTTCCTCTGGCTACAACTCCAGAGATAGTGCCTCACCGACTCCCAAAGCCCATCTGCAGAAGGAACAGCATTGGCAGCATTGCCAGAAAGAAATCCGCATGTGGATACATGGAAATAGAAGCTTCCAGGACCACAAAAAATACAGCACCCAAGAAGGAATGCATATTAGAGGTCCCTTGAGTGGTCCTGATCTTCCCTCTCCCTTTGTCAGTCCTAGTGGGTTCAGCATGCTACACTGTCAGGATGTAGGAACTGAAAGAGAGAAAAATCCAACATACGGGTCAAATGTCAACAGTCCAAAGAGAGCAGAGCTCCGGTAGAGGCCATCAGAAGCATATCTCTAGAACACAGTGTCCGCGTGGCCAATAATGATCACTGTTGATTCACACCCAGACACTCACTGAGATTCAGGAGCAGAAAGGGGCAGGTGCTGGTAATCCCTTGAGGACTAAGTTTTCTCTAACGATACACTGGAGAGCAGAAGGGAAAAGAAACACCATTAACAGAAATGATTGAAACACACTCCCCATGAGTGAACTGGGATCTTGCCTTGGGCTTCCAAATGGATTGATCATCAGATGCACCCTGAACCCCCTTGGAGAGAGTTCTACCACTGCCCCCTTGCCTGACACCCTTGGACATTTCAATTTCACCCATTTGGGTTGAAGGCAGGGAATCTATAATTTTTTCAAAAGTTCCTCAAGCAAATCTGAGGATAAGCAGGGTTTGGGAATCTCAAGGGTCCCACCCATGAGATTTACAAAATGAAAATATACAAGTCAAATGCCAAAATGGCCCATCTGGTTTCACTACTCAAGGAAAGGGAGCCCAAAAGGATGCTAATTTGTTACAAGTGGCCCAAAAAATACATCTATTTTTTAAAATACTTCCTCTCTTGAAATAGTAAACTGAATTGCAGTGAACTAGTTCCATGGTGATATTTTCCCTAGTTCCAGAGCATGGAGAGAATTTCAAGTTGAAAATTCTTCTCAAAGGGGAGACATGCTCTGGGCCAAGCACTGGTGCCGACCACTTCACACACATCCTCTCCCTCAACCTGTAAGAAAGGCCTCGATACTCCCATGCTACAGACAGAGAAGCAGCCTCAGGGAGATTTAAGCAACTTGCTGGAGCTAGAAAAGGGCAGATGTGAACTGAATCTGGAGCTTTTACCCCTAACCTGTTGGTTTCTTAAACCTTTCCACGCTGCCATCTCTGCATATGCGTCTAGGTCTTTGAACGTCACTTAAACGTCCCCTCAGTGGCAATGCAGTGCCGCTCATCCCTCTGCCAGGGTGCTCCTGTGTGTGTGCGAGATTGTCTAGGGATCCAGTGGGTGGCAGAAGCAGAGCAAGGAGGCTGAGGGCCGTGCAGTCTCCTCCTGATCTCCTGGGGCAGGTGGAACTGTACCAGGGATTCTGACTCTGTCTGCTGGGCAGAAGCATCCAAAGATGGACGTCCCCGCAGTCAGGCAGACCAGAACAGTAGAGAAGACAGGATGGGGGCAAGAGTCATTAGGAACCCACAAGTACACCCACCAGGAGATCCACATCGGGCGCCAGGGACAGTGGGGGAGTTTGTCGGTGGCCTAGATTTTTATTTCTTTGGACTGTTCTGTCTTTCAGCCTCACGTAGCAGCTTGCAAAGAGCCCCAGGGATGATAAGAAAGCAGAGGGCACATCTCTTTGTAACCACAACTACAGATCCCAAAATCCCCATGACCAAATGAGGACAGAACGCCCTCACTGACGCACACATAGGCCCCGGGGAGTCTGAGCGTGAGTGGATCTAATGCTGTCGAACAAAACGTGAAACCCAAGAAAGCACCCAGCCACACAGAGCCCTTTGAATCAATGGCTTCGCTCCAGGGCCCGAACGCAGAGAGAGACACAAAGCCTTGCTTTGGGAGCCTCAAAAGGGTTTCTAGGAATGGCTCAGCCCAAAGCCGGTGGGGTTTACTGGGGGCTTGAGAGTCCTAGTTGCCGAATGGCACTTAGGAGGCAGGGAGTGGAGCCCTCATCTCACCTCACCCTCAGTCTCAAATCAAATTAAAGCCCAGTGCAAAATTAATTCAGAATAGAGTTTAATTCTAATTGAGAGCTGACTGAGAAAGGGTTTTTATGATAAGCAGATGAGCCTAGGGCAATTTCAAGTGCAAGTAAGGTTTGTACTTATTTGTTTTTGGTTTTTGTATTTTTTATTTTTTAAGTCAGAGTCTCACTCTGTCGCCCAGGCTGGAGTGCAGTGGCATACTCATGGCCAACACAGACTCAATCTGCTGGGCTCAGATGATCCTTCAGTCTTAGCCTTCTAAGAAGCTGAAACCACAGGTGTGCACCACCAAGCCTGGCTAATTTTGTATTTTACTGTAGAGACAAGGTCTTGCCATGTTGTCCAGGCTGGTCTTGAACTCACCTTGACCTCCCAAAGTGCTGGGATTACAGGCATGAGCCACTGCTCCTGGCCTGTTTTTTTTTAATGCCCCACCATTTTATACATATTTTGGGGTTTGGCTTGGGGGGAGAGCCCAGGAGGGGCACACTGACAACAGTGAGAGAGGCTGCCAGGCAGTCTGACCCACCCGGAGAAATGTGCTCAAACTCACAGCTGGGCATGTTCCCACCGGAGACCAAGACCCAGAATTCTACTGTACTTCCCAGTAAATACTCAGTGTGGTTTTTTCCAAAGCTAGAAATGAGAAGTAAAACTTTAATCTGTTCTTTCCTGATTTGCTTGTAAAGTGCACCCCATCATCACCTAAGAAAGCCAAAACCTCCATGGAGCTAATCTCCCCAAGCACGAAATATTTACTAACTACTCACATCCTTTGATGTGTCTTGGTAAGAACTGCTTTGTTCAGACACTGGAACCTGCTCTGAACTTGACTGTACATAAGAGTCATACCTGGTTCATTTTTAAAATTTATTTATTGTGGAGACAAGGTCTCAATATGTTGTCCAGGCTGATCTCAAGCTCCTGGGCTCAAGATATCCTTACATCTTGGTCTCCCAGAGTGCTGGGATGACAGGCGTGAGCCACCACTCCTGGCCTGCATCTTTAATCTTCCCTCTGAGTGGGTTTGTTTGTTTGTCTGGGAATCAGCACGAGGGCTGGGATTTTTTTTTTCTTGAAACGGGTTTAGAATGCTCAACTCATCTTGGTAGGAGGGTGTGTGAGTTATAGTTTGAGAAGCATAAGAATCCAGAACAGGCACTGGGTCCTCACTCCACTAGGATGGGGATGCTGAGCCAGGTACAGACGCGGCCTGGGGCACACTTCCAGACTTTCGGAAGCCATCCATATTAGCAAACCTTGCTGTTGCTCTTTTGACACCGTAAGGTGACACACTACCTGGAGCCCAAGCATGGGATCTCCCTTCAAAGGAAGGGACTTTCTCTAGGAGGAAACCAAGGGTTGGGCTGGGGGTCTTCTGCTGCAGCTCAGAGTACCCCAGTCCCCAGCAAGATGGCACGCAGGCCTTTCCTCCAGGGAGCGGGATGTCCAGGAGGGAGTGTGAGGCCATCAGCAAGGGACCCGCCCTTAAGGACAGGTCTCAGCCTGGAGATGCTGTTGACAGTTGCATGTTGAAGTGGAAGTCACTCTCTATGCTCCCTCTACTATCCTCGACTGTCATAAGAGTTTTGTGAACCTTCCAGTCCAATCTCTTTATGCTTGAAGGGTCTTGGGGAAGGGCCTCTTCCAGACTTGAATCCAAAGCGAAAGCAGTCCTGGTGGGGGAGGGGGCCAACCTTCCTTGAGTCGTTAGGAGGCAATTAGTAGGCACTTCAAGGGGCTCTGAGTGCAGTTCAGCTAATTTGAAAAATCATCATAATGTGCATATTAACCAAAATATGACTTTATTTTGTATTCACAAGGCACTGAGGTTGGCTACACACAATGACCTCCCCACCCTTCCTGCTTCCCCGGAGGCTTCTGTTGAGAGAGACTCCCTGGAGGAGAAAGGGGAGAGGCCAGCCCCTCTGCTGCAGCAACCCAGCAATCCCCTTGGCCCAGGGCTTCAAGGACCTTCCCCAAGGGGCTGCAACCACCACGTTCTTCCACACCTCCTCCTCTTCCTCCTCCCGCGTCCCCACCCTTCAACGGAGCATGGCTCCCACATGTTCATCTAATTCCCATGAAGTTCTCCTTCTGGCCCACCTCTCCTCTCCCTGCCCTGAGTCCCTCAAGCACAGCCCTTGGCACATTTCCCCACACTGCAGCAGCCTTCCTGTGGACACCCCAACACTCAAAGTCCAGCCCAGCCCTGATGGGCTTGGAGGCCAGGAGCCTGGGTGTACACCTGGGACCCCACACCTGCCCAGCTGCTTCCTTCACACATGTTTTCTGCCTTCCTCCACACATGTTTTCTGCCTTCCTCTCTCCAGCAGAATAAGAGCCTGTGGGGAACCAAGAAGCCCTCAGCAGGATGGTAGAGCCCAAAGTTGGAAGGAACTTGGGGCCCTGAATTACTGCATGGAGCAGAACCCCTCCTCATGCTAACCCATTTTGACCTGGGTTACCTGTTACAGAATCAGCCTCCACAAGTAACACGGAGCAACTCAAGAACAAAATGAACAAGCCCACGATAGAAAAGCAATGCCGGTCCATTCGCAAGCCTCTTATCACAAAACGCCAGCCAGCCCCCATGGGCCACCAGGGCTGTCAGTGGAAGACTGACAGTGTTCCGCCAGCCCTGCCCCCTCCCCCACCTCTAGCTTCCCTGCCCAAATGGTGGAGTGCCTCTGATCACTGAAGGAAAATGAAATATGATTCTTGGTGTCACCTTTCAAAGGGTGTTAGTGACTGTCAGCTAAAGTGATTTAAGCCCTGGAAAAACCCCTGTGTCCTTTTAACATCCAAAACAAATCCTCTTCACACCAGACATCGATGTTAAATAAACAGAGATTTCCATTAACCTGCACCTCTGTACGTTTATTTTTTAAAAGCGGTGCCACTCTCCTTTGAGTGAACATACTAATTAGTATATTAATAAATAGCTGAATGGAATCAATGAGACATGTAATCAAGGTCTGACCAGAGTCGGGGCCAGGTTGAAGGGGGTGGGGGGAAGGCGAGGAGGGAACAGGATCTTATTAGCAGGTCTGCTGAGGAGGGACATGTAAAATCAATGCCCACAGCAACCCAAGTGGATACATAAGGCAAGTCGAGGGCTTGTTCCATCCCCTCCCTAGGATGGGAGAGTGCTGCGTGAGAGGTGGTGTGGCCAGTAGGGAGCACACAAGTTGAGGCTGGAAAAGCCCTTGGAGATGGTGTCCAAGAACACAGCTGGCGGAATTGTCCAGGACCTCCATGCTGGAGATGGGAGTCCCAGACCTTGACTTAAAATACTGAAAAAGAACACACTTGGGAGAGTTGATTGAGTTCTCAGGAAACACTTGCTCTGAAAAAGAAACCACCATGGGAATTATGTTTAGAGCTCTTTGTTAGTCTTACTCCCCTTCACAAATCCTGGTTCACAGACAGTCGCTGGAAGCACCTTTGCCCCAGGATGCCAGGCACTGGGAAAGTCAAGGGCTCAAACCCTCTCCAAGCGGCCCTGGGGGCAGGGATAGGGCCATTCCATCACCCACCCCAGTTTCCTGTGGCACACCTTGTAGCTGGACATCTCTGGGAGGTGAGGAGAGAATATTCTTTGACAGGTATGAGAGTTCCAGCTGAAGGGTGATCTGATTATCTGCTCCCCTGCTTGCTGGATCTCAGGTGAGCACTGATGCTCTGTGTCCTCCATCAGGAGACGTACCCCTTGGGTTTCAAACCCCTGAATCGTCGAAATCTGTGTTTTCACTTCCCTGGAGATGAATATCAGGAGAAATACCCCCTGCACAAAACCAGTTAGGTGCCAGCCCCTTCCCCAAGTGATACCGGCTGAAGTGGATGCTGTGTTAGGATGACAAAGGCTCAAAAAGACATTCTGCCTTGGGCCGAGATCTGCCCACACAAGCCATCTTGAGGGTAATTATGCTGGAAGGCAGGTGGGTTTGGGTGTTTACTAGCCCGGGTTAGGGTGTTTAGTCCTGTACTCTGGGGTGCTGTGGGGTCCCCTTGCCACAAAAATGAAGTTCCTCCTGATTCTGGTTGCTGGAGAAGCCCGCCTCTCTGGGTGAACCTGGGACTGACACCTAATGCTCCGAAAGCCTGCCTCTGGCGCCCATGCAGACAACCTAGAAGCCTTGACAGCTGTGTCCTGAGGTCTGCTCCTGCCAGCCCCAGGCGTGGCCTCAGCCTGCTCACCCTGAGGTCACTGTTTCCTGGAACGACACGGTCAGGATGCACATTAAAGGAAGTAGGGAACATGAGGCAGGCAGCTCTCAGCAGCTGTGAGCCACTTTCCACATTACTGCTGATGGCATTTTGCCCCAAGAGACCCATGATACTGTGGGGAAGGATCTCTAGGTTTCCTGACCTCCACAGACCCATCAGAAAAGCCAAGGGGTGGTGGCTGTCAGCTCAGGGACAGAGCTTCCTGAAGCATCCAGGAAGATGAATGGCAGAAGGAGGGACCAGAGATGGCTGTCCCCAAGTCCTCTGAAACATAGGCACATAGAGTGCCGGGGTCACACAGGATCTACCCATATGGTTTCAGAAATCCTGGCCAAGTCCCGCTGCACCAACTTACGTCTTACTCCCTCCACTGAAAGGACGCCACTGAAACACCATTTCTTTGGGCGTAGTGCAATGCTTTCTCTTTCAATGCCCTACACCTTAGTGTGCCACTCCATCACCTCGTGGCCCAGGGGACTCAGTGGAGAGCACAAAACATAAAAGAGGGGAGAGGGTCCAAGCAGTAAGTCTACATGACTTCTTCATGAAAATCAGGAAACACTGTCCTCTCTGGTTGGTTGGCCAGAGTTTGGTGGGTAGAGGCATTTGGTGGAAGAAAAAGACGTCCCTGAGCAAGGAGATGCAGCAAGCTTTGGCCAATGAAACGTGAGCAGTATGGCAGGTGCACAAACGACAGTATATAGCACTAAGGGCCCTGTCTAAAGAAAGAAAACATTTAATTACTTCCCAATTGTGTCCAAGGACACCCATTTGTATGTGTGTGTGTGTGCATGCATGTGCATGCGTGTGTGTGTGTGTGTGTGTGTGTGTGTGTGTGTGTGTGTGTGTGTATGCTGACTATTTTCAAACCAAAAATATCAGGACACAGGCACCAGCAATGGTGTAGGAGATCTGAAACACAGGCTGTTCTAGTGAACACAGGGTCTGTGGTCGCTGTGGACAGGCTAAAGAGTAGAGGACAGCTGTGACAAGAATCCTGCGGGGGGGGCAGCATGCAGGTGGAGTGTTTCCTTTCCCTTAGGGGACCAAGAAGAAATGACAACTCTCCCGCTGGTATGCTCAGTAGTGGAAAGACATCTCCTTCAGAGCTGGCCCAAACTCTGTACACAGAGGCCTCGTCATCTTCAAAACACATGCACACACTGAGTTTCCAGACTTCCCAAGCTTTTGCTCCCTCTTCACAGTGGCTAATCACCTTTCTCCACAGTCAACTGGTGGTTCCTTCCTCTCTGGGCAACAGTGTTGCAGGGAATAATGCAATGTTGCAAGCTGAATCATTTGTCATCATGCGGAGACTTCACTGATTTCATAGCTAAGGTGCCTGGAAGAATTGAGCTTGCTCTGATAACCAGGGTGCCTCAGGGCAAAAGATTCTGATTGGCTGGCTGGCTATGTGCAGTGAAAACCACACAGGAAAATTCCAGAGGCCCTCGCTGACTAGTCGAAGGCTATCGTGCCAGGAAGCCAGGGCCTGGGGCTGAAGATAGCTGACGTGGGCTATTTTCATAAGTATCGCTAGTGGATGCAGGTGAGCACATCCACGTATGTAAATACCATGCACATGGAACGCATGCAATGGGCCACTTTACTTTCTGATTTTGTTGCAGGCCAACATAAGCAGATGCCCCACCCTGTCATGCTTGGCATAATGATCAGATAGGCACCAGGCAATAATTACCCCACTAACTGCCACAGCTCTGAGCCAAGAATCGATCTGCTCTCCCCTAAACCAAATTCAGTCTTGGGTGGTAAACCTGGAAAAACCAGCAACCCTGGCCATTGCCTGGCAAGAAAAACATAATATATAAGATATCACTACAGGACCTGTAAAAGTAATACATGTTTTCATTTATGAACTGGCAAAACGGATGGCCAAATTGAGCAAAGACTGGATCTGTAAACATGGCTGTTAAATCTAGACCCGGGGAAAATTCTGGGTCTTCCAAAAATAAAGAAACTCCTATAGATATTTTTAAATCTTTTTAAAGAGATCATCTTCAGAGGAAGAGCCAGGATTCCTGCAATGGGACCGACCACCTGGTTTTTCTCTCTTCCCATTTGCTTATTGAAACTCAAGGCTGTAGGCTTGTTGAGGCCCAGTGTCAGAAGCAGATGTGACTATTTATAAACCAAGAAAATTGAAGTGCAAGATAGCAAGAAGCAGAACTAATAAGTTTGAGGTATCCAAAGAACAGGCCATAATTTCCAGTAATGTTACACTTCCATTTATTGAGCATTTAATATGCTCAGTGTGCAAACTATCTCTCATGTATTATGTCACTTAATTGTCATGGTAGTTTCTAATGTAAACATTGTTTTACTCTCTTAATGGTCAGGACACTGAATAACAGAGAAGGTAGGTAACAGGCCGACAGCCACATAGCTAAGGATCCAGAGTTTGATGATGTCTGTCAATGACTTGAACAGCTTAAACAGAGTGGCACAATGTGTGTAAGTTGGTTTTAATCCCCACCCAAGAATGGTGAGTCAACATCTGAAGCACCAGACTTAACCAGGGTTGGAGAGTTAGCCTGTGAACACCTTGCATCAGAGTCTACAGAGTGTCTCAGTGACACTGCCCTGATAGGCACTACTGGGTTTGTTAAAGAGCCTAAGAGATATTAGAAATAATTCATCAAGGGGAAATTAAGCAGTGCTAAAGGTGGATGATTGGTAAGAAATGCCATCCAGGCAGCTCTACCTCTGGGCACAAAAATTCAGCAAAACCAGAGGCCTCTTTGGCTCTATTCTTGGCCTAGGGCTCCCATTAGGCCTGTTTCATCTCTCCAAGGATTCCATCCTCTGATCCCACTAGAAGGTGAGCTGAAACCTGCAACCACAGTATTGTTGCATCTGCATCTAATAAATCTTCCTCCAAATACACTCAGAGTAACTCACTTCCCAGCACATGCAGAAAACAGTAATTTTCTGGGGCCAGAGAGGGGACTCCAGTCTGCCATATAGCCTTTGTGTCCTCTGCCTGCCCGGCTGCAGGGTGAGGGGACTCCCTATCACAACAAAGCTTTAAACTATTCCCATCACACTCAATGGGACAGAAAGCAGGATCCTCACAGAGTTTCAAAAATGGGATGTGTGGCTGTTTGTGCATCTGCTACTGACAAAGATTGGTATCTGGAGCAGAACTGAGTCTGCAAATTGCCTTCCTGGGAAGGTCATGAAGGAACCTGCAGCTCCCACCTACCTGTAATCATTGGAAACCCCATAATCTGACTGTTGACCACTGCCAAGTTGGCATAGATTGGGCTGCACTGTCGGGCCTGTCTGCCTCCAGAGTCTACACAGCAACCCACATGCTCTATCATGTCCTAGGTGTTCCATCACGTCCCGGGTTAAAGAAGGTGAATCAACTGTGGTTTGTCAAACCCAGAAGGTAAGCTCTCCAGGAAATGCCATGTCAAGGGGGTCTGTCATTGATGCTCCACCGTTTCATATTTTTACCAGTAATTTGAAGGAAAACTGAGAAATCACATTTATCAAATGTACAAATGACAAACTCCAGGACTTGTGAAGGTCAAGCGAGATACCATGAGAGAAGTCACTGGGCATGACAGTAAGGCTCAACCCATGGATGGGGATGGCACAGAGTTTAAAATATCTTAGCAACCTGGAACGGGGTGAAAACTGGACCCCAAAAAAGAAACAGAAGGTGATAAACTCAGGTTCAAAACGCAGGCTTCAAGAAGACGAATGGAAAAAGTATTAGATGGCAGAGAATCACATAAAACAGACACAACACAAGGCTGGGAGACACTAGAGACCCGCTAGCTAGGAACCAGCAGTGGGGCGGGCCTCTGACCAACAATCTTGCCACACTGATAGACTGTGACTCCTGCAGGCAGTGGTCCTGTGGTCAGTCAGATGTGAAGTCAGGCCTAACTGCACCATGAGCAGCCATGAGCTCTCAAGCAACGTGGAAAGTCAACAAAGGAGAAAGAGCCTCCATCTTGTGCTGCCCGAGTTGGATTGCTTCCAGACCCTGAGAAGGTTCCCAACCTGCCAGCATAGCCAGGAGGTCATCTCAGAGAACAGAGGTGGGAGGGGAGTTTATCAAAGCCTGCAACTTAAGATTGTCTTCACAGAAGATGGAAGAAATCAGGGGGGAAGGACATTCGAGGGAAAACCCCAAAAAACCCAGAATTTATTTATTAAAAATTGTGCATTTATTTGTACATGGTTAAACTTCAGTCACCTTCAAAAGTATTCTCTGTTTGATGCAATACACCTCTCAAGAGGCCTTTTCTACTGCTCAAAACAGTTGTTGAACGCATCAGTGTCAAAGCCTTGTAGGGCTTCTGCCATTTGTTGTTTTACCTCTTCACATTGGTGAAACATTTCCATTTGAGGACTTTTTTCACCTGGGAGACAAAAAACAGTTTCTTGGGGTGAAATCAGGTGAATAGGGATGGTGGGGCATGGAGGTCATGATATTTTTTTATCAAAAACTGCTGAACACTCAGCACAGCGTGGCCAGGTGTGTTGTCATGGTAGAAGAACCAATCACCTGTTTGCCACAACTCAGGACATTTCTTTCACAATGTAGCCTCTCCCAGCAATGCTAGCTGGCACACGGATGCCAATGGATTCCTGGAACACTGACCTAGTAGAGGAAGCCTGCACTCCAAGGATCCCACCCTCCAAAATATAATTCTTCTTTTTTCCGGGCTCCCCCTTGTACAAATAGGCAATCAATGACCAACAGACATTACAAATCTCTTTATTTCTTTGATTTTTACTCTGATGTCATCTTTTAAAATCTTTTCACCTTTGCAAAACCTCAAAGAACCTTCTAGTCAAAGATGATAGGAAGTCAGGCAAGTTTGGCAGGGTTTTCATTTGGAAAAGGAAGCATCAGCAGTTCCTGTGTGCCTGCTAGACAATATGGCAAGGCTGTACCCACACGCTCAAGCCATGGGATACTCTCCTCACCATCAGTTGGGGAGCAATGACAATTATAGAAAAGAGAAAAAAAAAAAGAAAAGAGCAAACGCCAGGAACACCCATCACTGCGTGCAACTTCCCTGGACGCTACTTCCCACTTCCTGTCGACCCATGGCTGTTTCAGGATGTGTGATGCCCTCTACTGTCCAGCCATTCAAGTTCTTCTCTTTTCAGACTCAGACAACCAAGCGTAAGGTGGGGAGAGAGAAAAAAACGACCTTATGTTGGGTCCAAAGAGAACTGCAAATGTGTCTAAGACCATGCCTGCTTTCAAGAAATGATTCAGGGTGAATATGAGATGTAAATACTAAAAATACACGTCAGTAAAACACATATTTCCAGGAAATTTTGGCAGTCTGAATTTTCAGAGTCTTTTAGTATATGACTGTCTTCGCACAAAAATTCCTGGACCTGGTTAACGCCCGGAATGCAGATAAGGTTACTTGCAAGATGTGTTAGCTGGGTAGACACTCTCCTATGCCCAGTGATATTTTCAAGTTTTCAAGGATAAGTTTTAGGAGAAAATGCGATTCTTTCAAAACAGTATATGCTGAGGAAATGTATTTGATGTTTTTTCAGAGTTAATTTTCTAGATTGGGCCATGTGACATTCCAAGTCCTTTACACAAGCTCTCTTGAACATTCCGAAAATGGGCACCAACAAATTAAAGCAAAAGAACTTCTATTACATGGCTGAAAATCCCAGATGCAAATAAAATACCATCTCACCCAACGATGACTGTCAGAAATATCAATACAGTTGATAAATATTATTTAATTAGTTCATGATGATGAGTTTGCCGAGAAGGCTTCGGCCTTGCTAGTATTAAGTCCTGGAAGAAGGAACGTGGGACAAGCTGCAGTAATTTCTTCATGAAATTAGGCCTGGGATCAGCAATGCCCATTACCTCTCGTACCACCCCGGATGCCCAGCCTGGGGCCTACCGCAATCAAGGCTCTCTGTCTAATTCGATACCGCGTCCTTGGTCAGCATCCTGCCTCTCAAGCATTCACCTCTTTTCATGGATATTTTCACTTGTAGGTAAGACCAGCAGCCCCTTTGAGGATGCCTGCTGACCCATGGGTGAGTGAGAAGTCTCCGGAAGGAAACAGAAGAAGCAGGTGCAAGAGAAGGAAAGACTGTGGGGGCTCCCTACCTTGTTCACAGGCTCTGGGGCAGTCTTGGGGAGGACTCAGCTCGCCCCCAGTGGACAGAGACATATGCAGGGGTGTAACAAGGACACCCCAGAGCAGCAGCAATGGCTTGGCCCAGTCCTGGCCACAGGTCACTGTGGCTAAGGCACTTCCCTCCTGAGGGAACCAGGCCCTGCCCTCTGCCTCCTAGCAGGGAAGCAATGTGCTGCCAGATAAGCTGGGAGAAACCGCGAAGTTTCCCAGACCCAAAGTGCAGCTACATAAACATGTAATGCACTGAGAGCAGTTGGTTAAACATATAAGGCCAAGCGGCGTAAGGAGGAACAAACAGAAACCCTGCCACTTCTGTAGGACTCTTGAAAGGTCAGAGCTCAAAAACACTTACCTGCCCCTTGTTTCTGCCCACAAGGCAGCCCATGGCACACAAGTCATTTTTATCAGTGGCTCTGAGATACCCCAAATCCATCCAGAGACAAGAGTGGATCCAATGTCTCACTCAAAATAATGCTGCAGTCGTGCAGCAGAAGACACGCTTTGGGGCTGAACTCTTAGAGTCCCTCAGTCAAGAGAATAGGGCTAAGCAACACTGTGTTACTGTCAAGGACTCCCCCAGCCCCGAACGTGACCCCTTCACAGCAACACAGAGGGGTGAAAGGATCTGGGTGAGCTTGAAGGAGTAGGGTGTGTGAGGGGGACCCCAAAAAACCCAGAATATATTTATTAAAAATGTATATTTGTTCTTACAAGTTTAAACTTCAGTCATCATCAAAGTCCTCTCCGTTTGATGCAATACACCTGTTGAAACACTTTTACCACTGCTTTCAAAAGTTTTTGAACTCATCAATCTTGATGCTTTTTAGTGCTTCTGCCATTTTTTGTTTCATCCTTTCACATCAGCAAAACATTTCCCTTTGAGGACTTTTTACATTAGGAAACAAAAGAAAAGTCGCTTGGGGTGAGATTGGGTGAATAGGGAGGGTGGGGCACAGGGGTCATGCTGTTTTTGGTTAAAAACTGTTGAACACTCATTGTGGTATGGGCAGGTGTGCTGTCATGGTGAAAGAATCTGTCATCTGTTTGCCACATCTTGGTATGTTTCTTCCACAACACAGCCTCTCACAGCAATACTAGCAGGTACTCTGATGCCGATGGGTTTTTAGAACACTTTCCTAGCTCAGGAAGCCTGTACTTCAAGGGCCCCACCCTCCAAAAGATAATTCTAGTTTTTTAGAGTCTCCCTTCATGTCTCTCCCTAGAACTCTGCTCAGACCAAAGGGACTGTTTTCTACAGTTCGTATAGCATGAACACTCCTACAGAGCACAGAGAGCCTCGGAGTGTTGCCACCAGCTGTGTCTACACCTCCCACAATGAATCGGGAGCACTAAGTTACAAAGCCTCCCTGCAGAATGCAGAGCCCTTGCACAAATACACTAACCCATTTATTTTTTCCCACATATTGGGAAGGGAAGGAACAGACACTGCTTGAGTATCTACTGGGTGCTAGGTGTTTGGTATTTTAACTCAAACACCTTCACCATAGGCGCGTAAGCCAAGGTGTAAGACAAAAGAGAGTGGAGCCCGTTGCTGCTGTGGTCCCCGAGAGGGACAGCCCCACCTGAGGGCAAGGTAGTCAAATCATTAAAAATGCACCTCAACTCTCTTTGGACCAGGCCAAACCTATCCGGTGGACAGATCCTACGTGCAGGCCTTGACTGTGCAGACTGGCTCCTACTACCCAGGATGTGGGATTGACCAAACAAGACGTTCTTCCTAAAGGTCAAGGTCAAACTTTTAACCACTACCTCTTAGCTCCTGGCAGAGTTCGTCTCACTAGAACATGCTGTATTCGGCAGGAGCTCACTGAAAATGGGTGTGCGTGCCGAGAAGGGGAACACGCTCCTGCATAGAGCAAAGGCCCAGGTATTCTTCATGCTCGGCTTGCTCCAGTGTAGTCTGGTCTACAAGCCTCCCGAGATTGTTCTTTCTCCACTGGGAAGCAGGGAGGGTCTCCTCACGCAAAGCCAATGCCGGGAATGCCTTCAGAGCAACCTCAAGTACGTTGCTCAAGACAGTACATTCGAGTTGAAACCTGAGCCTCTTGGAAAAGTCAGACTCTATCTGTGGGTCTTCTGGCTTCTTTGTCAAGCATCTGCCAAACCCCAAGGTGAGCTCCTCAGTCCACAGGTGGGACCAGCAGTCAACAGAGAAGACAGGCACGTTTATGACACCACCAGAAGCACCAGAGCTTTGATGCCCATCTCCTGGCCAGCTCCACCCAAAATCCCACAGGCACCCAACCCTCCATGCCCAGAAGGGAATGCATCACCTGCTCCCCACTCCCTCCACAACCTGAGCTCAGTCTGGAACTCAGTAGCTGCCCAGGCAGGGCCCCCCAAAACAGCCTGGCTCTCTCCCTTGCTGCCCGCCACCTCCACCGCCATCTCCACTAGGTGTCCGCCCAAGCTCCTGTGTCCCTCTCCCCACTGCCTTTGACCAGACCCCCCTCTCAGGACTCCCCAACTCACTGTGACAGCCTCCCTCCTGAGGGCTCTCCACGCGGACCCTGTCATGACCTTCTGCAGGGTGAATCTGGTCTTACTGATCCTCTTCCTCGGAAATCCCTGAGGCCTGTCCACTGCCTGCTAGACACTGATGCCAGCCTCTGCCTGTGTCCACACCCCGCCCAGTTCCACCCAGACCTTGAACTGCCGTGGCCCGAGGGCTGCGCTCTCTCACCTCCCCATGCTTGGCCACGCCACCTCCTTCTGCAGGAAGCCCTCCTTGTGTGTTCACTGAGCCCATCTGATGAGTCCTTTCCAACACCCTGCAGAAGTCGGGCTATGCCCCTCCTCCCACCTCCCCCTCCTCCTCAGGAGGCCTTCCCCAAGTCCTACTCTTCACATCTGGACGGGTACCCCCCTTCTTATTCCCAGAGCACCGTCCCCACGTCCGACCTCACTTCCTGCCACATGGCATTTAAATCCCCTACCCATGGGTGTGCTGTGACCACAGGAGCTGCAAACTCCCTGAGTCAGGAAGTAGCTCTTCAGCTCTGCACCAACTCCTGCATCGTGCCTGGCCCACAGCGCACACTCAATAAATTTTCTGATTGGGTGAATTGACTGACTGATTGACTGGTTGACTGACGTGGCCCATCACATCGCATCTATGTCTCTAACTAAAATATGCAAATACATGTGTGTGGAGTGCAGGGAAAAGCAGGCATTGAGGAAGGTGGTCCCTCGTTTCCTTTCTCCACAGTCCGCAGGATCGGGAGTGCCCAGGGCCCAGGCCTCTGGACTTCTGTGCCAGCCACTATCTCCTGCCACCCCAACTTCATTCTCCTTTCTGACCCTCTGCAAGTGGCTTTGATCACTTGCACTCCTCTTCAGCTCAGCAAACAGGCAGGAGCTGTCAAAGGTGTGACGGCAGGGGTCTGACTCAGTTTTCAATCTCTTTGTCTCCATTTTTCTCTGACCTTGTCTGTAAATAGACTCTCTCTGTTGATGCCCGTCCAGCCCTGCAATATGCATGGCCACATCTGTCTTCACCTCCTGGGCTGCAGGTGGGGACCGGCCAGGGCTTATTCCTGGCTTTAAAGAAGAGAATGGAGCCTAGCCCAGAGAAGGAACTCGCTGGAAGATACTCAGAAGACTTGGGATTAGAAGCTAGGGCTCTCTGTTCCCTGGCCAGCACATAATACTTCTTCAATTGCTCTGAAAATGAAAACCTAGGGATTATTTCGCAGGAGGGAAAAAATAGGTCTGGAGAAGCCATAGCCACACTTCCGACAAGCTTCATTCAGAGGGCACTGTCACCTCCATAAATGATGTCCTACGACACCGCAGTTGTCACTGCAACATGACAGTCTCGCAGCCTCCTTGAAGTGTGCTCTTTGTTGTTTTTCTGTGCAGAACCCCCAGAAGGAAGAATCAAATATGGTCCAAGCAGAACAAGCCGCACGACACCCACAGACCCAGATTCCCCTTTCCACGTGACACCTTCTGAGGAGACCAAAGGGAATGCAGTGAATAGACCCCCCATGGCCCTGAGCCCTCTCCCATCTGCCACCTTCCCAAAGCCCTGCTAACTCCTTGCAAATAGGATTCCTTTAGAAAATGAAATGAAAGCCAACAGTTATGAAGAAAAAATGAGGTGGCAATTTCCCAGCATGCCTGGGCGTCAGCATGAGGGGGTATCAGGGTTCCCCTTTCAAAGGGCAGCGGCCGCACTTCTCCAAAGTCAAGAGCGACAGGGCGGGTGCTTGACTTACAGCTGCTCCATCTAGCAAGATATTTTTAATTTAAAACTCACTACAGTTGGGTTCGAACTCAGCTGGGACTTGATTTACTGCTAATTCATTCCTCCGATTCCTATAATTCTAAACTCAGTCACCAAACAGTTTAATGCTGATAGAATCACCAGAGCAATGCGTTATGAATGGGCGCCCGGGGAATTGTGTTAGTAAGTGTGTGTTTGCAACTGTTACTCATTCTGGGAAGGAGCATGGTGCTTACACCAAGCATGGCAGAGGGTCCAGAATTGGGCATGTGGGTCACCAACCAGTGTCTCTGCTTGAACCAAGACCAAATACCATCGAGGTGACACTCCCCTTACCACAACTCACACACTTGCTCACACACAACATTGCCCATGTAAGATGAACACCAGGCAGTGAAAATGCCTCCCGTAGGACATGCCTGATTTTGCTCTCTGGTCACCACCTAAAGGTAGAAATCATGAATTTACAGTCTAATTAGAAATCTTCAGCTCTGTCTAGGGTGGTCAAGTTTTTTTCTCCAGAAAAAAATTTTTTTAACCATCCAATATATAGAGAGATGTATCTTAATAACTCAAGCCTCTTTTGTTAATTTGACAAAGAACATTTATTTATCTTTGTCAGTTACATCAAGCCTCTTATTCAATAAGTGTAACTGGAAAAAAAGAGAAGGTAAATGCCACTACTCATATATTTTGCCAACATCCATCCTGATCTATTACGTGTAACTGAAAAGCACTACTTGCTGGGAGCATGTCCACACATCTGTCAGGGTGGCATTCACACTTCTAGAAATGGTTCCTTTATGAAATACACACCTGGAGGCACATGTGTGGCCATGGTCACAAAAGTTTTGTGAGAATTCACAGTCATTTCTAGGATTCCAAAGAGCAAAAAGCAAATGACAAGGACAAGAGACAGGTGGCACCTCTGAAAGTTGGGGTCACAAGTCCCCATTTCAACAGGACAATGAACACATGCTCCTGTTTCTTCCAGCTCTGAACTAAGCTGAAATGTGAAAGCTTCCAGCTGAAAGCTGCCATCTTCCAAAATACCTTTCTGCTGAACACTCTCCAGGAGATGTCAACAGGCTTAAACCTTCTCCAAGGGGTCCCCTGCCCTGCGACTTGAAAAGCGACTGGCCAAGAACTCACAGGCCAGTGGTAGGTCTCCTTCACCTGTGCTATGTCCACGTGCAGGCACAGCTCCAAGAGGAGGACACAAGACATGGTGTTTGCAAAACTCTCTTGGCCGCAGAAGGCTTTTTTCACAGAGGGTCTTGTGGATTAGTCTTTGGAACCTCTGGTAAATGAAGTTTGCTCTTCCTTCCTAAACCCATCATGAGTTTTACACAGAGAGCAAGAACTCAGCTCCATGTGCAGCGACGTGCAAGGGCCACTGCAACCCACCACCATCCTCCAGGGCACTGCAGGGTGCCTCGCAGGCTCAGTCCACAGTGGTCTTGGTTTGTCTTCCTTCTCAGGAATAGCCAGTCGGCCTGCCTCTAGGGGGTGCTGACTCTGCCCTGCTGCACAACAGAGACTCATCGTGTGTGTCTGGGTCACGCTTCCTTCGTTTTGACCTTCTGAGATCACTCTCCACCTTATCCTGCTCCACGTGTTTGTTCTGTTTGTGAGCAAGCACTCATCAGTTGCCTCTATCAGGGTAGGCTCCAGGTTGGGCCCTAAATGCACAGGAGAAGTGAGAGATGGCGCTTCTCGGCCCAAGACATAAGGAAATGTATAATTCCAGTCATCATCATTGCCACGACCGGTGACCGCTTCCTCACTGTCACTAAAAAGTCTGAATTGAGGTCCTGGCTGCACCAGGGACTGCTTCCGGCAGAGGCTGGCCCTGTCCTCCGGAGCTGGGACTCACAGGCAGATGCCCTAACACAGACCCACATCTTTAGGCTGGGGAGTTGCTCACATGGCACCAGTGAGCAGGTAAGGACAAATCCGTGGAGAGAGGAGGACAGGGGTCAGTATCTAATGGACAAGAGAGGGGGAGAGAGCTAGGAAAGTGCTCATGAGCACAGCATGGCCACCAGTCCTTGGCCCGACATGGCATCAAAGAGGTTTCAAAGCCCAAGAGGAGTAAAAAGGTAGGGGAGGGACAGGACTGGCCAGAGGCAAGGCCCATGACCTATGGAAAATATTTTACACAGAAACATTCCCTGTTGCATTATGCTTTGATGTTTTACACTAGCTCTTAAAATAGGAGATAGAGAGGTCATGACATCCATGCTGCTTCCTAGTGGCCATGCCCTCAGCCCCCACAAACACAAGTCCCTGAGATGGCCCCACACCACCGTGCAGAGGGCTCGCCTTTGGTTTGGAATCCCTAAACGTTAGAAAAGCCTCTTGAAATCTAACTTGCACCCATTCTTAATGTGGTTTCTATGTGAGGCTTAAATTGGGCAGCCTACAGTCCAGTTGGCTGGAGCTGCCACAAACTCAGGGGTTTAGGGGCGCCTTCCTGGGGCATCCTGCCCCACCTTGATTTCTCCCTCTATTCTAAAGAACCATGTGTTCCCTGCAAAAGCCCTCACCCCAGATTCCCAATGGATGCACCTGCCCAGATCTTCTCGGTCCCACCGGCATCCCCCCACCCTGCCCCAACTCTGGGCTGTAGTCGTGTGTCCTGCTATAACCAGGGTGGCCCCAGAGGTGCCTCATGCCACTCCTCTGGGCCTAGAGTTCTCACTGTCTTTCTTTCTTCAAGGTCAAAGGCCAGGTTCCTGCAGGGTTAACACTGTCGGACCTACTGCAGGGAAGCCAGGAAGTCCCGCCTCTGGGCCTGACCCACAGAGACCCTAGCTTGACCTGGTACCCCAACCCTGAAGTGGAGGGCAACTGATGCTTCCTGGGGTGGCCTGTGACCTGTGAGCTACAGAGACAGGAGACCCAGCACATCAGTTGCTGGTCGCACCTGCCCTCCACAGAGTAGGCCATGAGACACCGCATCTGTACCCGGTGACTCCAGATTTGTCCTGAGCAGCTGAACTGCCCACTCAGTCTCTGCTTCATTGAGAGGCCAGCTAGGTACTTCCTCATCTGTTTCCCGCCTTCCCCACCTCTCCTTCCCTCTTGCTTCCCTTGGGTTCCACCCACCAGTAGCTGACACAAACTGGGACAGAGACAGGCCAAGGCTGTAGGGCCTGGGCTCACCATGGCTCTGACCAGAGTAGTTCTGTTGGCTTCTGTTGTATGCATTCCAAGTCCATGCAAAATTTCACCAAGATAAGGACATCCACTGCAGACACAATAAAATATGTTTAATCACCAACCTAAACCAATTGTAGACCCACTGTAGAAATGGTCATACTAAAACATAAGATGGTCTTCCCAAGGCCCTCAGTTGGTCAGTGACAGAGCTAGACTTACCACATCCATCTGTATCCAGGGCTCAGCTGTTCCCACAACACTGGTGGTTTCTAAGGAAGGGAACCCACTGGGATTGTCTAGGAACCTAAGAAAATGGACATATGCCTGAGAAACCCTCTTCTGCCTCGGAGGGACAAGTAGCAGGACAGGCTATGGAGGTAGCTGAACAGACGTCAAGGCAGGACTGTCTGCCCACCCAGCACAACTCAATTCTGCTTGAGGGTCCAGTGCTTATGCCATCCCCAGAATCCAGCAGTTGGCATATGTAACGTGAAAGAAAGTCCAGCTGGAATGTTCACTAACAAATCCACCCCTCCCTTTATTTAGGGCAGAGAGTAGACACAAGAAGGCCTCTGTTTCCATCCAGTGTCCTCAGTGGATTTCAGGTCCATCACACAATATGTCTACTTTCATGGCTTCATCATCCATGTTCATGTGTTAAAGGATCTGAGAAGTCCCGCAGCAAGGAATGTCTTTCACTTTGCTTTACACCCAGGGCTTTTTGAACCCCTTTGACCGTGGAAACTTGGTTGTGAGTAACACCTATTCATTCCCCCACAGAATATACTCCAGGAAACTCTGCTCTATTCTGGATTGCCTTCAGGAAGCCGGTCTGAGATGGCGTGAGAGAAAATGAACTCTGACTGTCTGTGAGGTGTTGGCTGCCATTCCCCACGGGCTGGTCCCACCACACGTCCTGATGTCTGCTCCTCTCATTGCCACCCCGTCCACAAGAAGAGCAACAATCTGCCAATGAGGCTTTGCTTGCTTTCTTTCCACTTGACCTCTGGGCCAAAGTCAAGGAATGACTGTTCCACCTCCTAGACCTAGACTCCATACTGCCAAAAGGAAACCCGACCATGCTCCCACAAAGGATTCTGTGAGTGTGTCAGATAAGAAACTGTGAGTGAAGACCAGGAGAGCCCCAGAACTGAATGGCCTTCTGTCCCTAAATTTCCGGTGACCTCTTCCCCCCACCTCTCTCTCACACTTCATAATGAAAATACTCTTCCAGCAAGACCTCGGGAATTGATTCCACGAGACTGTGTTCAGCGCATTGACTGCGGAGACTCTATCCTCTTAGCTAGTGATCTGTTTTGTGTTGGAGTGACAAAACATCCCCAAATCCAATTTGCTGTTGCGAATCCTGGTTCGTGGGGAAGGCGCTATGACAGGGGAGGGGGAGGCCCAAGCTTAGAAGACAGAGAGAAGATGCTGAGACCTCGCGCGCACCTGCAGGTTTAAGTCCACACCCACAGTCTCAGTCACTCCTGCCACAGCCCAGAGGTGGGACAATGACATTCCAAGGGCGCCGCTTCCAACCACCTCCAGTTTGACGGAACCCTCCCTCAGCTCACAACATTGAGAAGTCAAATAAATAGCGGATGGAATAAACGTTTGTCTTTTAGGGGAAAAAAATTAAGAAACAACTAACCAGAGCACCACACTGGCAGCTGTTTCCTAAAATGTTCAGGCTGGAAGAACGGGGTCTACTGACTTGGCTCCCACTTTGGGGTGGGGCAGATGCCAGCCAGGTCTGTGGGCTCCCTCGGGGCTTCAGACCCATGCCACTCAGTGCTAGGACGTAATTCCTGAAGCCTAGCCTCAGCCCGTGCCATCTCGGCTCTGACTGACTTCCTCTACACAGATGGGGACCCATGAAAACCCCACTGAGTGCTCCAGATGACTATCCATCCACATGGTCCATCGGCACCGACTTCCCACGAGTCTTCCTGCAACCACCACCGGGTCCCGGCCCCAGCATATCGTGACATCCATAGACAAATGGTTCTTCCCTGCCTCTGGCGCTCAAAATCTGGAACTCTAGGGCCAATGAAGGAATAAACGAAGGAACGAACAAGTACCAAGCGCCCACTGTGTGTGCTGGCCTCGTGGTTAGAATCCTCACCCAAGAGTGGAAAGACCACCTGCCACTAGGCAACCTGGGGCCTTGAACATCCTACCTAAACTCTCTTCTCAGCCTGTGTTTCTACTCCATTAAAATGGGAATAAACAATATCTGCCTTGCACGGTTGCTTGAAGGATTAAATGAGAAAGCCCACAGGACCAGCAATCTGAAGCAGTGACCCGGGAGAATGAGACTCTCACCAGACTTCGAGCCATGGAGAAGCAGAAGCAGAGACAGGGATGTCACTCATTCATTCATTCTCACTCATTCCAGAAAACTGGGAGTTGCCAAATGAGGTAACAGTCACTCTCAGGACCTGAGCACTTGACTGCTGGAACAATCCATGCCATGTCATAACTACCAATGGCCAAGGAAAAGACTTGCCCCCTTTGATGAGTGGGGAAATTGACACTCAATGAATAAATACATTTGCCTGGGATCACTGAGGTAATCCAGGGGAGTAACCAGGGCCAGGCAGTCTAAACTTCTCCTGGCACACCCCCCACAAACCTCCCTGGGGGTATCTGCCTGCAGACACACTCATTCTCAGGAAGGCAGCAGCATGGTGGCCAGGAGTGAGTTCCAAGGGCTCGGCTGGGACTTGCCTGCATCCCTGAGCAGCTGTGTGACCTGGACAAAGTCCTCAGCCTCCTGCCCCTCAGTTCTTCATGGAGGAGATGAGAGAAGGATAGCAACGCTCTGTCTGGGTCGCCATGAGGAGTAAACGGGCCGGCCTGTGCAGACAGCTTAAGTGGTGCCCACCCAAGCGAGGGCGCCGTGAACAGTGGCCACCATCATCAGCATCAATTATTATTATGTTCCGTGCTGTGTTTTCGCAAGGACTGAAACTGATGCTAATGTCCTCACAGCCTCTCCCCTTGGAGGCTGATGCCCTTGATCACGGGGGGAAGGGCTGGAGGGGCGCACAGAGACCTGAGCAGGTACCTGGGGAAGCGTTCCTTCCTGGCTGCCTCGCACCAAGCAGGGAGTAACCCCCTCCTTCGAGAACGAGGTCTGGACTCTGGAAAACGGGAGCCAGGCCTGCCCTTTGATATCCATCTCCTACCACCAGCAGAGAGCCCCTTGGCCTCCCTGTGGGCTCCACCTTCCTGCCACAACTTGAATGCCACTGGGAGGGAGAAGGAAGAGAAAAACTCTGGCGAGGGGTCAGGTGGGAGTTCAGGGAAGGGAGAAGCAGGCTTGCAGCTGTAAAGAGACAGTGTCCGCAGGACTCTGTGCGGACATAGCATGGTTCAATAGAGCCCATAGGGCAATTACTCTGATCATGTGCATCCCCCAAACAGTCGTTTGATTTATTAGCGAGATGTCTCTTTTAAATGCCGCTCTTAAATATAAATAACACTTAATCATCCAGCTGTCGTTAAATTCATGTTATATTGATTTCTTGGAGAGCCGCAAATTTGAGGGCGCATGGGCTGGCGGATGCGCACACAAAGCCAAGAGGTGGATTAGTAAATGGGGGTGTCAGGGGAGGGAGGTGAACCTGCCCGACAGCCCAGCGTCAGAACCGGCTTCACGCTGGGTAGCGCTGGACACAAACAGAAGCGGGGAGCAGAGAGGCTGGCACATCTGTTGCACAGGCTAATCACAGCCAAGATCACGGCCAGGCATTCTGTAGTGCTGCTGCCCAGCCCAGCCCAACACAGACCCGCTCCAACAGGTCTCCGGTTGCATTGTCTGCGTCTGCCTTCTCTAGGTGAGGATGGGAGACGCAGCTAAGAAATGCCCCCTAGCTGGGAGGAGGAGAGTGATCGCTGCGATGTCTTTGCATCAAAGCCTGGGGTAGCTGAGCCAAGAGCATAGCAGCCCGGCCCCCAGAGCTCTCCTCCCACTTTGGGCCACCTAGAAAGCCCCCGGTGAATTCCCAGCAGTCCTCGGGGTGATGGAAAGGATCTGGAGACCAGGAGTGAGCAGGCGCAGCCATGCAGCTCTCCCTGTCTGCAGAGGCAGCATCGGCGGGGTGAAGGGAAGGTGCATGGAAGGGGAGAGGAGGCAGGTGGACCATCTCTGATCCCCCTCGGAGATGCCTGTGGGGCATCAGTGGGCACCAGGACCACATCCTGGGAGGATGGAGGAGCGCCCCAGGGGCACACGGTCGATGAGAAAGTACAGCCTGTGGGCGGCCCTCGCCAAGTGCTCGCAGGAGAGCACAAACCAGCCGGCAGTGAGGCTCTGAGGAGAAGCAGCCTTTGCGGCTGGGGCTTTCTAAGTGCACCTCCCATCCCAGAGAGGAAGACCCCAGAGAACTTCAAAGGAAGGCCATGAGAGTATGGAATAGAGAAAGATCACCAGTGTGGCACCTTCCAGGGCTGAGCTGGGGAGCCAGGGACGCAGCTGATGTGCACCCAGCTTCACACAGATGTTAATGAATGCCTGCCTTATCCAGAAGCTACATTGGTACCTGATGCTCACTGCAGCTAGTTTGGGGATTTTTTGCACCCAGACCTTTAGCTTAGAACCTGTATAATAACTGCTAGCTTTGCATGAAAATGATGGATCCTAAGTCTGCAAATACATGAGAAAGGAATGAAGGGAATGAGAACAGAGCAAGGAGCAGCGGTCTAAGCTGCAGCCATGGCGGGTGGGGGGAGGGAGG
>NW_007231095.1:0-1337 GCF_000164805.1 Carlito syrichta | reverse complement strand
GGGGGGGCCCCCCCCCCCCCCCACGCCCGTGCCTGTTCTCCCCAGCCTCCTACCTTTGTAGGAGCTGAAAAAAAGTTGGAAAATGGCAGAGGCAGGGGTGTCAAAAGTCCTTTATTTACTCACCCACCTTAAGAATTTGCAAAAAACAACCCAAATTTGGTGCCCAGCACTGAGGCCTCCTTGTTCAAAAGAATCCTTGCCCCGAACGCCTGGAGTTCTGGAGGACTACCAACATGTTTTTTTCACTGGTGGGTTTGTGGGACACTCTGAACACATGGTCTTGTATAGAAGGCACACGCTCTTCCTTTTTTTTTTTTTTTTTTTTTCTTGTAATGGTCAGGTTGCACAAAAGGCTGCCTCAAAGGGACCGCTATGGAAGCACAGGCGCTGGCTAGATGTGTCTTCAGCCCCAAAAGGATGCTTGATTTGGATGTCACGTTCTTCTCCCTACAGCAACTGAGCCCTCAAATGAGTGGCTCCGTAGAACCCGAGATGCAAACTAGGGAAAGGCTCTTTGAACCCCAAACACCTCCCACCCCCTCCAGAAAGTTTGAAAACGAGCAGCCTGTGAAACTCCAGCGGGGAGAAAAGGAACCGAAAGCTTTGGGGAAACAGGGGAGCCAGGGCTCTGAGGGTGTCTCCACTTAGCAGCCGGGCTCTGCGGGGCTGGCAGCCCCAGAAGGTGTCCTCATAGTGTGGCCGCGAGCGAGGGACGGCACCCTCCTCGCTCCCCCTGCTAGGCCTTTTTTCAGACACACACCTTGAAAGGCATGTGACAGGTGGCAGCCAGCCGGAGGCCCCAGAAACCGCAGCCCCACGTGCCAGTGGAGGCCAGGGCGGCGAGGGCGAGCCCCCGTCCCGCGTCGCCAAGCCCTGCCTGCTTGCCCCAGGCAGAGGCTGGGGCTGCGAGGGAGGTCGTGCCTGCTCGGGAGGCTCCGTCCCCACCCTCCCCGGACGAGCGACCGCACGCGGCGGGGCCCGGAGCCCCCTCCTGCCCGAAGCCGGCGCATTCCCGGGGAAGCAGCGCCGCTTCAGAAAGGCGTCTGTGCTGCCTCTTGCTGGGGAAACGCGGCGTCTGTTCCCTCGCGCCGCCCTCCAGAACTGCAGCCCGCCGCCTCCGTGGCCTCCTCTCGCGCGCTGGGCCCCCGCGCTCCCCCAACATCCGTCCCCACACCTGCAGGTCTGGGCCCGCTGCAATCCCAGGGCGTCCGGGGACCCCGGGGCGGCGATGACCCTGCGCGGGCCTCCGGAGACCTCCCGCGACTTCTCCGGTTTTCAAACACCAGACCGGGATGAAGGCGGCCGGGAACCGAAAATCCTCTCCCTCCGCCTGCCCG
>NW_007231094.1:0-1306 GCF_000164805.1 Carlito syrichta | reverse complement strand
CCAGCATCATCTTTTTAGTAAAAACCTAGCCTGTTAAATGTCAAGAGAGACATCACTCTTTATTCTTTTGTGATTTACACTGTCCCTACAGACACTTCTGTCACAGCACAATCCACACTCAATCCCCTCATTCACTTATTTCACCCCCTTGAGGGCAGGCACAATGTCTAATCCATCTTTGTTTTCTCACACATTTGTCATACAGCTACTATTAAAAGCCTGGTGCAGAGACTCAACCTATAATCCCAGCATTTTGGGATGCTGAGGTGAGAGGACTGCCTGAGCCTGGGGGTTCAAAACCAGACCTTATCTCTACAATAAATCAAAAAATTAGCAGGGTGTGGTGGCATGCATTGGCAGTTGAAGCTACTTGGAAGGCTGAGGCAGAAGGATTTCCTAAGCCCAGCAGGTAGAGGCTACAATGGCCACGAGCATCCCATTACACTCCAGACTGGGCAACAGAGTGAGACTCCAACTAAAAAAAAAAAATGTTTGGTGATATACCTGAATAAAAAGGAGTAATAGTCAGAAAATCAGAAAATAATGAATTCACTTTTAAGCAGATTGAGGCCTTCTTTCTTATTTTTGAATAAAGGGTTCACTGCATTGAATTAACTTAAAGAAAGCAATGATATACATCAGAGAAAATGCTAGAATTAAGCTAATAAATTCATGGATGAAGTGTAACTACTTCTCATGTTTCTGAGATCTCTAGGTCATGCTATGAATATGTCTTTTGATAAAGTAACTAATATTTTATTTCATTTTATTTTTTATTTTATTTTTTTGAGCTGGAGTCTCACTCTGTTGCCCAGACTGGAGTGCAGTGGCACCCTCCCAGCCACCGCAGCCTCGACCTGCTGGGTTCCAGTGATCCTTTCACCTCATCCTTCCAAGTAGTTGGAACTACAGGCACACACCACCATACCCAGTTATTTTGATTTACTGTAGAGATGAGGTCTCGCGAAGTTGCCCGGGTGGGTCTTGAACCCGTGGGCTCAAGCAATCCTCTCACCTCGGCCTCCCAAAGCCCTGGGATTATAGGCTGAGCCACCGAGCCCAGACTAATATTTTATTAAGACTATATTTATCTACCATGTTTTGTAAATAGATGTGGTTTAATAATAAGATACAGCTAAAATTTCAAAACGGTATCTAAAATTTTAAATCAATTATAATAGTAATATTTACTAGAAGATAAAATATTTTATATAGATTTTATTTTATCACATAGCTATGAAAAGTCTCCTTATATAGAAATTAACCTGGTTTAAAGGCCTTGTCCAATTTACTGTTCATTTTCTGC
>NW_007231093.1:0-1496 GCF_000164805.1 Carlito syrichta | reverse complement strand
CCCTTTTTTCATGTGGATCCTGCGCTGCTGTCTGTAGGCATTGTTCTCGTTTCAATGTTGGTGTGCACATTGCTGCCACGTGTGTGCATTTCCTAGAGCATGTTTTTCGGGTGTGTGTGTGTGAGTGTGTGTGTGCGCACGGGGAAGTTGCAACAGTGTCACTTGATTGCAACAGCAACCTTGAAATAGATTACAGCTAGCTAGTACTGTTGGCTTCCTGGGCAGTTCTACTTGACTTCTTTTACTTTTCTTTTTTTTTTTTTTTTGAGTTGGAGTCTCGCTCTGTCACCCAGACTGGAGAGCACTAGTAGCTCCCGACCACTGCATCCTCAACTTGCTTGTCAATGGCAATCCTTCTGCCTCAGCCTTCCAAGTAGCTGGAGCTATGGGCGTGTGCTACCACTCCCAACTATTTATTTAAATTTTATTGTAGAGATGAGGTCTCACCAAATTGCCCAGGTGGGTCTCGAACCCGTGGGCTCAGGCAGTCAGCTCACCTCAGCCTCTCAAAGTGCTGGAATTACAGGCTGAACCACCGAGCCCAGGTACTTTTAGTTTTCTTAAGCCTTTGGGGCTTCCGATTTAATCATGGAAATAATGTTTCTAGAGTAATGGTGGGTGGCCAGAAGGTTATAAGCGGCTTTTGTTTGATCCAGGCTTATGTGTGAATAATTCTTTTGTTTTCCATTTTATTCCTTTAAGGGACAGCTGTAAGTGGATTTTTTAAAAAAGGATATATCTATATAGTGTGCCCCAGGAATGCAAAACTTTATATTTGCAGCTCGGTCTTTCAGGGTTTTGTTTGCATGAATTAAATATTTATTCAGCAACTTACTCTCTGTTGTAAATGGCCAAAAGACACCTGACTGCACACAGAGAGTGTGTGTGGCTGGGTATGTGTGTCAGGGAGTGGACCTGGATGTGTTTTGGATTTCACTTTGAAAAGATTGTTTGATTGTAAGTGTAGCCTTTTCTAAAAGCATTGGAGTAACTGCATTATGGTCAAGCAGAACATTTGTCAAAAGTGATCATCAGAGTTTGCCTGAAGGGCCCTGCTCTGGTATGTGTCTGAATTCTAGGCTAGGATTTTAGATAATTGGGCCTATTGCCCAGTGAAGAAATGACAAAAGGCCTTTTTACTTTCAATGGAGTTAATGATAGCTGGAGTTCCCAGGCCCCTTTACATCCTCTCTTCATTTCATCACGGGATAAGTTATCATTTCTCGCCTTATCTGTTATCATGTTAATCACGAAATTTCTCTTTCTGTGAATGAGTGAGCATGTGATATATATTCTCCAATGAACTGCCTCTGGGAGAGGAAACTTTGTTGTGGAGAATGTGTGAGAAGTAAGCAGTAAATGTTAATTAAAGGTCAGATTGATGTTATCACTGAAGTTTCCCTGGAGTGTAGTACATTACTTTATTGGTTTGGCTATTGATCCGGAATTGTGTGGGAGTGTGCAAGTCTTCTGAAATGCATTATGCAAGGCTCCTT
>NW_007231092.1:0-8011 GCF_000164805.1 Carlito syrichta | reverse complement strand
CTGACTAGCCAGCTAACTTAGCTCACTGACTTAACTAGGTAGCCAGCCGGCTACCCAGCTGACTTAATTAGCTAGCTACCTACATAGCCAGAAGGATAGCCAGCTGAATTAACTAGCTGATTTAACGAGCTATCCAGCTGGCCATCCAACTGATGAAACTAACAATCTACCTAGCCAGCCAGTTGGCTAGCCACTTGAATTAACTAGCTGACTTAACCAGCTAGCCAGCTGGATAGCCAGCTGACTTTAGCTGACTTAATTAGCTAGACAGCTGGCTAGCCAGCTGACTTAACTAGGTCACTGCCTAGCCAGACAGCTGGCTATTCAGCTGAATTAACTAGGTGACTTAACTAGCTAGCCAGCTGACTTGCCAGCTCTCTTAACTTGCAAGCTACCTAGGTAGCCAGCTGGCTAGTCAGCTAACTTAACTAGGTGACTTAAGTAGCTAGTGAGCTGGCAAGCCAGCTGACTTAACTAGCTGACTTAACTAGATAGCCAGCTGACTAGCCAGCTGACTAAATTGCCTAGCTACCTAGCAAGCCTGCAGTCTATCCAGCTGACTTAACTAGCTGACTTAATGAAGTAGACAGGTGGCTAGCCAGCAGACTTATCTAGCTAGCTACCTAGCTATACAACTGGATAGCCAGCTGACTTAACTAGCTGACATAAAAATACACCGGATGGTTAGCCAGCTGACTAACTACATACCTATATAGGACACTGGTTTGCCAACTGTCTTAACGTCCTAACTGCCTAGCTAACCTTCTGGTCAGTGAACTGACATAACTAGGTGAATTAACTAGCTAGCCAGCTGGCTAGTCAGCTTATTTAACAAGCTAGCTATCCATCTAGGCAGCTGTCTAGCCAGCTGACTTAACTAACTGACTTCACTAGCAAGCCACCTGACTTATCTAGCTGACTTAAATAGCTAGCTACCTAGCTAGCCAGCTGACCTAACTAGGCGACTTCACTAGCTACCTACCAACTCACCAACTGATTTAACTAGCAGATTTAACTAGTTATCTACCTAACTATCATAGAGTTAGCTTTCTTAACTAGCTGACTTAGCTAGCTAGCTGATATATCTAGCTGACTTAATTAGCTAGCCACCTAGCTAGTCAGCTGACATAAATAGCTGAAATAACTAGCGAACCAGCTGACTACCCATCTGACATAACAAGCTTTTTAACTAGCTAGCCGGCTGGGTAACCAGCTGAATTAATTAGCTAGATACATACGTAGGCAAGTGGCTAGCCAGCTGACTTAACTTGTTTACTTAACCAACTAGCCAGCTGTCTAGCCAGTTGACTCAACAAGCTGACATAATGATTTAACCAGCTGGCTAGTCGTCTGGTTTATCTAATGACATCTCTAGCTAGACAGGTGGCTAACCAGGTAACTTAACTAGCTAGTTACCTACATATCCCACTGTCTTGCCAGCTGACTTAACTAACTAGCTTCCTAGCTAACCTGCTGGCTAGCGAGCTGACTTAACTAGATGATTTAGCTAGCTAGCAGGCTGGGTAGCCAGCTGACTTAACTAGCTAGCTACTCAGCTAGGCAGCTGGCTAGTCAGCTCACTTAGCTAGCTGACTTAACTTTCTAGCCAGCTGACTTAACTAGCTGACATAACTAGCTAGCTACCTAGCTAGCCAGATGAATTTACTATCAGATATAACTAGCTAGATACCTAGTTAGATATCTAGCTAGCTAGCCGACTTAACTAGCTGACTTAAATATCTGGCAGGTGACATAACTAGCTGACTTAGCTAGCTAGTTACCTAGCTAGCCAGCTGACTTAACTAGCTGAAATAACTAGCTAGCCAGCTGACTAGCCATCTGACTTAACTAGCTTTTTTGCTAGCTAGCAAGCTAGCTAGCCAACTGACTTAATGAGGTGACTTAACTAGTTGGCCAGCTGGTTAGCCTGGAGACTTATCTAGTTGATTAAGGATCTATGTAACTGAACAGTCAGGTGACTAAACTAGCTGACTTAAGTAGTTATCCAGCTGGCTAGGCAGCTGGCTTAACTGGCTCTCTAGCCTCCTGGATAGTGAGCTGACTTAACTAGCTGACTTAATTAGCTAGCCAGCTGACAAACCAACTGACTAAACTAGGTTATTACCTAGCCAGCCAGCAGACTAGCCGGCTGACTTAATTAGCTGTCTTAACTAGCTGACCTGCTTTCCAGCCAGTTGAATTAACTAGCTTGCTTCATAACTTGCCAGCTGGCTATACAGATAAATTAACTAGGTGACTTAACTAGCTAGCCACCTGGCTAGACAACTGATATAACTAGATATTTACCTAGCTAGCAAGCTGGCTATCCAACTGACTTATCTAGCTCTCTACCTCTCTAGCCACCAGGTTAGCAAGCTCACTTAAATAGCTGACTTAATTAGCTAGCTACCTTGCTAGCCAAGTGACTTAACTATGTCACTTCCTAGCTAGAGAGCTGGCTAGGCAGCTGATTTAACAAGCTATCTTAACTAATTGGCCTGTTTTCTAGCCAGTTGAATATGCTAGCTTGGTACATAGCTATCCAGCTGGCTATCCAGCTGAATTAACTAGGTGAATTATCTAGCTAGCCAGTTTTCTAGCCACTTGACTTAACAAGCAATAAATCTATCTAGCCAGCTGGCTAGTCAGCTGGCATAACTAGTGACTTAACTAGCTAGCCAGCTGGCTCAACAGCTGACATAACTAGGAAGCCACCTAGCTAGCCAGCGGTCTAGCCAGATGACTTAACCAACTGAATTAAATAGCTAGCCAGCTGGTTAGCCAGCTGACTAAACTAGCTGACTTAACTAGCTGGCCAGCTGGCTAGCCAGCTGACTTAATTGCCTAGCTAACTAGCTAGTCAGCAGCCTAGCATGCTGACTTAACTAGCTGACTTAATGAAGTAGCCAGCTGGCTAGCCAGCAGACTTAACGAGCTTGCTACCTAGCTTGACAGCTGGAAAGCCTGTTGATTTAACTAGCTGGCATAACTAGATAGCCCGAGTGCTAGCCAGCTGACATAACTAGGTACCTACCTACATAACCCTATGGCTTGCCAGATTACTTAACTACCTATCTACATAGCTAACCTACTGGCCAGCCAGGTGACTTAATTAGGTGACATAACAAGATAGCCAACTGGTTAGCCAACTGACTTAACTAGCTTGCTAAGAAGTCAGGCAGCTGGCTAGCAGGCTGACATAACTAACTGACTTAACTAAATAGCCAGCTCACTTAACTAGCTGACTTAGCTATCTAGCTACCTAACTAGCCAGTGGATTTACTAGCTGACTTAACTAGCTAGCTACCTAGCTAGACAACTGGCTGGCCAACTTAAGAAGCTGACATAACCAGATATCCAGCTGGCTGGCCAGCTGAATTAAGTAGCTGACTTAACTAGCTAGCCAGCTGGATGGCCAAGGAAATAACTAGCTGACTTAACCAGGTAGCCAGCTAGCTAGTCATCTGACTTAATTATCTTGCTACCTAGCTAGTCAGCTGGCTAGCCAACTGGCCTAACTAGTTGAATTAGCCAGCTAGCCAGCTGACTTGACAAGTTCTCTACCTAATTAGCTAGCTGGATAGACAGCTGACTTAAGTAGCTGACTTAATTAGCTAGCCAGCTGGTTAGCCAACTGACTTAACTAGTTCGCTACCTTTCTAGACAGCTGGATAGCCTGCTGACTTAACTAGCTGACTTAAATGGTTGGCCTGCTTGCTAGAAACCCGAATTAACTGCCTTGCACGCTGTCTTAACTAGGTTACTTAACTAGCCAGTCATCTGTCTAGCCAGCTGACTTAAGTAGCAAGCTACCTAACTAACCACCTGGCTAGCCACCTGACTTCACTGAGTGCCTTAACTAGCTAACCAGCGGGCTAGACAGCTGACTTAACTAAATCTAGCTACCTAGCTAGCCAGCTGTCTAGCCAGCTTCCTTAACTAAGTGACTTAACTAGCTAGTCAGCTGGCTAGCAGGCTTACTTAGCTGTCTAGCTACCTTGCTAGCCAGCTGGATAGACAGCTGACTTAACTATCTAGCTACCTACATAGCCCGCTGTCTTGCCAGCCGACTTAACAACCTAGTTACCTATCTAACGACCTGCCCAGTGAAATGACTTAACTAGGTTACTTAACTATCTAGCTAACTGGTTATTCAGCTGACTTAACTATCTAGCTACCCAGCTAGGCAGCTGGCTAGCCAGCTGACCTAATTCACTGACTTAACCAGCTAGCAAGTAGATTTAACTGGCTGACTTAACCAGCTAGCTACCTAGCTAGCCAGCTGGCTTAACTAGATGTCTTAACTAGCTAGCTACCTAGCTAGCTCTCTAGCTAGCAAGCTGACACCTAGCTGACTTAAGCTAGTAAGCTGGCTAGCCAGCTCACTTAGCTAGCTAGTTACCTACCTTGCCAGCCGGCTGGCCAGCTGACTTAACTAGCTGTCTTGAACATCTAGTCTGCTAGCAAGTCTACTTATCTAGCTAGCTACCCACCCCAGTCAGCTCATTAGACAGATGACTAAACTTGCTGACTTAACCAGCTAGCTATTTGGCTAGCCAGTTGAATTAACTCACTGACATCACTAGTTAGCCAGTTAGCTATCTAGCTGCCTTAACTAGCTAGCTCCCTACCATGCCAGTTGGCTTGCGAGCTCTCTTAACTAGCTGAATTAACCAGCTAGCCAGCTGGCTAGTCAACTGACTTAACTAGCTCACTACCTAGCTATCCAGCTGGCTAAGCAAGCTGACTTAAATAGTTAGCTAACTAGCTAGCTACCTTGCTAACCAGCTGACTTAAATAGTTAGCTAACTAGTTAGCTACTGAGCAAACAAGCTGACTTAAATAGCTACCTAGCTAGCTAGCGGACTTAAACATCTAGCTAAATAATTAGCTTACTCGTTTTTCTAATGTGCTAGCTGGGTGACTTAATCATCTGACTTAACTCGTTAGCTCATGAGCTAACTAGCTGACACAACCACCTGACTTAACTCGCTAGCTAACTAGTTAGCTAACTGACTCATCCAGCTGACTTAACTCGTCAGCTAACAAGCTAGCTAGCCTTCTCAAAAAGCTGACTCAACCCGTTTTCTAACTGGCTAGCTAACTGACTGAATCAGATGACTTAACCCATAAGTTAACTAGCTAACTACCTGACTCAACCTGTTGGCTTAACCCGTTAGCTCACTAGCAATCTAGCTATCTTAAATAGATGACTAAATTAGAAAATTGACTTAACTGGCTGACTTAACTAGCTAGCTAGTTGACTAACTACCTGAATTAAATAGTTGACTAACTATTTTATTAGATAAATAACTAGCTGACTTAACTAATTAGCTAACTAGTTAGGTAGCAGACTTAAGCAACTGACTTAAATAGTTAGCTAACTAGGGAGCTAGCTGACTTAGCTATCTGACTAGTTGGCAAACGAGATAACTAGCTGAATTAACGAGTTGATAATGAGTTAGGTAACTGTTTTAACTAGTTGGTAAATGAGTTAGCTAGCTTACTTAACTATTTGTTTAAAGAGTTAGCTAGGTCATTTTACTTGTTGGCTGACGAGTTTGCCTACTACTTAGCTGGTTTAACACGATGGCTGACTACGCAGCCGACTTGGTGTCTGGCTTAACAAGTGAGCTGCTGTTAAGTAGTTGATGAATGTGTTGTCCAACTAGTTAGCAAGGTTAACTAGTTGCCTGCTGGTTTGCTGATATAACTAGTTGACCGATTATTTTGCCGACTAGTTAGCTGACCTAATTAGTCAGCCGACTAGTTGGCTAAACTAATGTGTCAGCTGACACATTGGTAGAATAATCGGCCAATTGGTTAACTGAATTAACTTGTTGGCCATCTTGTCAGCAAAACGGTTAGCTGACTTAACTAATTGGCCAGCAAATGAGCCGACAGGTGAGCTGACTTAACTAGACAGCTGGCGATTGGGCTGACTGGTCAACTGACTTAACTAGTCAACTGGCAAGTGAGCCCTCATATCAGCTGTCTTAACTAGTCGGCTGGCGAGTGAGTCGAATGGTCAGCTGACTTAACTAGTCAGCTGGTGAGTGAGCTGATGGGTCAGTTGACTTTAGTCAGCTGACGAGTGTGCTGTCTGTTTAGAAGACTTAACTAGTTCTCTTGCGAGTGTGCTGACCAATGAACCAACTGAACTAGTTGGCTGGTGAGTGAGCTGCCTTAACTAGTCTGCCGGCGAGTAAGCCAACTGGTGAGCTGATTTAATTAGTCGGCTGACAAGCAAGGTGACTAGTTAGCTGCCCTTTTGGCCTACGAACAAGCCGACACATTAGGTGACCTGTTGGCTGTCGAGTGAACCGACTAGTTTGCTGACCAGTGGTTAGGTGAGCAAGTCGGCTATTTAGCTTACATGATGAAAAGCGAGCGAGCCCACTATTTAGCAGATCACCTACCTGAGTTGCTATCTAACTAGTTTGTTAATTAACTAGCTGAGCTGCTAGCTGACTAAACTAGCTAGCTGACTAGCTAGCTGGCTATCTAGCTGACATAACTAGCTAGCAAACAGCTACCTAGCTGTCTAGCTAGCTGACTTAACTAGCTAGCTAACTTGCTAGTTAGCTGGCTAGCTGATTTAACTATGTAGCTTACTATTTAGCTCACTAACTAGCTGTCTTAACTAGCTAGCACACAAGTTATCTAGCTGTCTGACTAGCTGACTTAACTAGCTAGCTAACTGGCAAGTTAGCTGACAAGTTGACTTAACTATCTAGCTGACTAGCTAGCTGACTAGTTAGCTGACTTAACTAGGTAGCTGTCTAGAATCATGACTAGCTTGCTGACTTAACTACTTAGCTGTATAGTTAGCTGACTTGCTAGCTGACTTAACTAGCCAGCTGGCAGGCTAGCTTACTTAACTAGCTGACTAGCTACTTGGTTTGCTAGTTGGCTATCCTGCTGACTTATCTAGGTAGCTACCTGGGTGGCTACACGGCTAGCCAGCTGGCTTAACTAGCTAGCCACTTATCTAGTCAGCCAGCTAGCAATCTCACAACTTGCTGACTTAACTACCTAGCCAACCGCCTACCAAGCTGACTTAATTAGCTAACTACCTACCTAGCAAGGTGGATAGCAGGTTGACTTAACTAGCTGATGTAGCCATCTAGACAGCTGGCTAGTCAGTTGACTTAAGTAGCTAGCTACCTATAGTCAGATTGCTAGCCACTTGAATTAACTAGCTGACTTAACCAGCTAGCCAGCTGGCTAGACAGGTGACTCAACTAGATGATTTAACTCATTAGCCAGCTTGATAGCCATCTGACTTAACTAGCAGATAACAATAACTAGCCAGGTGGCTAGCCAGCTGACTTAACTAGTTAGCTACTTATGTATCCCACTGGCTTGCCAGCAGACTTAACTACCTAGCTACCTAGCTAACCAGCTGGCTATTGAGATGATTTAACTAGGTGACTTATCTAGCTTGCCAGCTGACTAGCCAGCTTACTTAGCATGCTAGCTACCCAGCGAGGCAACTGACTAGACAGCTGACTTATCAAGCTGAGTTAACTAGCTAGATAACTAAATAGCCAGCTGAATTACTAGCTGAAATAATTAGCTTACTAACTAGCTAGGTATCTAGCTAGCTGGCTGACTTAACTAGTTGACTTAACTAGCTAGCTAGTGATATATCTATCTGACTTAAGTAGCTAGCTACCTAGCTAACCAACTGACTTAACTAGCTGAAATTACTAGCTAGGAAGCTGTCTAGACATCTGACAACTCACTTTTTAACTAGCTAGCGAGCTGACTTGTGTACTGACTTAACGAGGTTACTTCACTAGCTAGCCAGGTGGTTAGTCAGTTGACTTTACTAGTTGATTAACGAGTTAGGCAGCTGGCCAGCCAGATTACTCAACTAGCTGACATATCTAGTTATCTAGCTATCTAGGAAGCTTATTAAACTAACTGAAAACTCTAGCTAGCCAATTGACTAGCCAGTTGAATTAACTAGCTAGCTATCTAAGTATCCCACTGGTTTGCCAGCTGA
>NW_007231091.1:0-9870 GCF_000164805.1 Carlito syrichta | reverse complement strand
CACGCTTACTTAACTAGCTGACTTAACTAGATAGCAATCCAGCTAGCCAGCTGGCTTCACTAGCTAGCCACCTAGCTAGCCAACCAGCTATCCAGCTCACTTAAGTCACTGAATTAACTAGCTAGCCAGCCTGCCTAGCCAGCTGACTTAATTACCTAGCTAATTACCTAGCCAATTGACTAGCCAGCTGACTTAACTACCTTACTTAAACTAGCCAGCTGGCAAGTCAGCTGATGTAACTAGTGAACTACCTAGCTAGCTAGTTGGCTAGCCACTTGAATTAACTAGCTGACTTAACCAGCTACCCAGCTAGCTAGCCAGTTGACTCAACTAGCTGACATAACTAGATAACCATCTGACTAGCCAGCTGACTTAACTGGCAGACATCGCTAGATACACAATTGGCCAACCAGCTGTATTAAATAGCTAGCTACCTACGTGTCCCATTGGCTTGCCAGCTGACTTAACTACTTAGCTAACTAGCTAAGCAACTGACTACCAAACTGACTTAGTTAGGTGACTTAACTAGCCAGCCAGGTGGCTTGCCAGCTGACTTAAAAACCTAACTACACAGCAAGACAGCTGCCTAGCCAGCTGACTTAACTAGCTAGCTACCCAGCTACCAAACTGAATTTGCTTGCTGAAATAACCAGTTAGCTACCTAGCTAGCTAACTACCTAGCAAGGTGACATAATTAGCTGACCTTACTAGCTTGCTAGCTGATATAACTAGCTGACTTAACTAGTTATCAACCTAACCAGCAAGCTGACTTAACTGATTAAAATAAGTAGCTAGTCAGCTGTCTAGCCATCTGACTTAACTAGCTTTATATCTAGCTAGCGAACTGGCTAGCCAACTGACTTAACGAGGTGACATAAATAGCTAGCCAGCTGGTTAGAAAGCTTACTTTACTAATTGATTAATGAGCTAGGCAGCTGGCCAGCCAGTTGACTATACTAGCTGACTTAACTAGATATACAGGCGGCTAACCAGCTAACTTAACTAGGTCTTTACCTCTTTAGCCACATGAATAGCCAGCTGATTTATCTAGCTGACATAACTAGATAGCCAGCTGGCTAGCCAACTGACTTAAATAGGTCACTACCTAGCCAGCCAGTTTGCTAGCATATCTGACATATCTAGCTCTCTTAACTAGCTAGCCTGCTTTCTAGTCAGTTGAATTAATTAGCTTGCTACATAGCTAGCCACTTGGCTATCTATCTGAATTAACCAGGTGACTTATCTAGCTAGCCAGCTGTCTAGCCAACTGACTAAATTGGCAAGCTACATAGCTAGCCAGCTGCCTTCTCAGCTGACCTAACAAGGTGAGTTAACTAGATAGTCAGCTGTCTAACCAGCTGACTTAATGGGCAAGCTATGTAGCTAGCCAGCTGCCTTCTCAGCTGACTTAACTAGGTGACTGAACTAGCAATCAAGCTGGATAGCCAGCTGAATTAATAGCCTAACTACCTAGCTAGACAGCTGATGTAACTAGCAGAAATAACTAGTGAGTCAGCTGGCTACCCATCTGACTTAGCCAGCTTTTTAACTAGCTAGCCAGTTGGCTAGACAACTGATTTGATCAGCTGACTTAATTAGGTGGACAACAGGTTAGCCAGCTGACTAAACTAGCTGACTTTACTAGCTGGCCAGCTGGCTAGCCAGCTGACTTAATTTCCTAGTTACCTAGCTAGCCAGGAGCCGAGCCAGCTGACTTAATGAAATAGCCAGCTGGCTAGCCATCAGACTTAACTAGCTGATATAACTAGATAGCCTGATGGCTAGTCAGCTCACTTCACTGCTAACTACCTACGTAGCCCTCTGACTTGCAAATGGATATAACTACCTAACTACCTAGCTAACATGCTGGCCAACAAGTTGACTTAACTACATGATTTAGCAAGCTATCCAGCAGGCTGACCAGTTGATTTAACTTGCTAGGTACCCTGCTAGTTAGCTGACTAGCGATCTGACTTAACTAAATGACTGACTAGCTAGATACCTACATAACCAGCAGACATAACTAGCACCTTAACCAGCTGGCTACCTAGTTAAGCCAGCTGGCTGTCCCGCTGGCTTAACTAGGTGACTTAACTAGCTAGCCAGCTGGCTGGCCCGTTGACTTAACTATCTGACTTAACTAGCAAGCCAACTGCCTGGTCAGCTGAATTAACTAGCTGACTTATCTAGCTAGCCAGCTGGCTAGTCAACTGACTGAACTAGTTAACTACCTAGCTAGCCAGCTGGGAAGCCAGCTGAATTAACTAGCTGAAATAGATAGCTAGTCAGTTGCCTAGCCAGCTGACTTAACTAGCTTCCTACCTAGCTAGCCAGCTGGCTAGCCAGCTGACATAACTAGTTGACTTAACCTGCTAGCCAGCTGGCTAGCCAGCTGACTAAACCAGCTGAATTAACTAGTTAGCCAGCTGGCTAGAGAGATGACATAACTAGCTATCTACCTAGCTAGTTCGCTGGCTAGCCAGCTGACTTACCTAAGTGACTTAATTAGCTTGCCAACTGGCTAGCCAACTGACATAAGTAGCTTGCTACCTAGGTAGCCAGTTGGCTAGCCAGCTGACTTAACTAACTGACTTAAATAGCTGGCCTTCTCGCTAATCAGTTGAATTAACTAGCTTGCTATATTGCTAGCCAGCTATTTCGCCTGCTGGCTAATCTAGGTGACTTAACTAACTAGCCTTCTGTCTAACCAGCTGAATTAATTAGCAAGCTACTTAGCTAGCCAGCTGGATGAACAGCTGACTTAACTAGGTGATTTAACTAGCTAGCCAGCGGGCTAGACAGTTGAGTTATTTATCTAGCTACCTAAGTGGCCAGCTGGCTAGTCAGCTGATTAAACTAGGTGACTTAACTAGCTAGCCACCTGTCTAGCCAGGTGACTTAACTAGCAAGTAATGTAGCTAGCCATAACTAGCTGACTAATATAGCTAATATAGCTAGCTGACTTAACTAGCAAGCAATGTAGCTGCCATAACTAGCTGACTAATATAGCTAGCTTTCTAGCTAGCCAGCTGATTTAACTAGCTGAAATAATTATCTAGCCCAATGGCTAGCCATCTGACTTAACTGGCTCTTTAACTAGCTAACAAGCTGGATAGCCAACTGTCTTAATGACCTGACATAACTAGCTAGCCAGCTGGTTGCAGGCTTACTTAACTAGCTGACTTAACTTGGTAGCCACCTGGTTGCCCATTGACTTAACTAGCTGACTTAAGCAGCTAGTCAGCTGTCTAGCCAACTGACCTAACTAGATGGCTACATATGTAGCCAGTTGACTAGCCAGCTGACTTATGTAGCTGACTTAAAGTAGCAAGCTTGCTCGTCACCTCTCTTAACTTGCTAGTTATCTACGTAGACAGCAGACTAGCCAACTGACTTAATTAGCTAACTTGAACATTTATCCTGCTGTCTGGCAAGCTGAATTATATAGCTAGCTACCAACTTAGCCAGCTGACTAGACAGCTGACCAAACTAGCTGACTAAACCAGCTAGCCAGTTGGCTAGCCAGCTGACTTAACTCGCTGACATCGCTAGCTACCTACCTAGCCAGTTGGCTAGTCAGCTGTCTTAACCAGCTGAATTAGCCAGCTAGCCAACTGGCTATCCAACTGACTTAACAAACTAGCAATCTAGCTATCTAGCTAGCCAGCTGGCTAGACAGCTGACTTAAGTAGCTGACTTAACTAGCAGTTACATAGCTATACAGCTGACTTAAATAGTTAGCTAACTAGCTAGCGACCTATTTAGCTAACTAGCTAGCGACCTAGTTACTCAGGTGACTTAAATAGTTAGCTAACTTGATAGCTACCTAGCTATTAAGCTGACTTAAATAGTAAGCTGACTTAAATAGTAAGCTGCCTTGCTAGCTAGCTTACTTAGCCAGCTAGATAACTAGTTAGCTTAATCATTATATAACGAGCTAGCTAGGTGACTTAATCACCTGGCTTATGTCGTTAGCTAATGAGCTGACTAGCTGACTCATCCAGCTGACTTAACTCATTAGCTATCTAACTAGCTAGCTGACCATGCAGCTGACTTAACTCTTTAATTAACTAGCTAACTAGCCTACACAACCAGCTGACTCAACCCATTTTCTAACTACCTAGTTAGCTGACTCAACCAGCTGACTTAACCCCTTAGTTAACTAGTTAACAACCTGACTCAATCTGCTGACTTAAACTTTTAACTAACTAGCTAGCTAGATGTGTTAACCAGTTGAGTAAATTAGAAAGGTGACTTAACTATCTGATTTAGCTAGCTTACTTAACTACTTCGCTAGCTGTCTTAACTGGGTGACTTATCTAGTTAGCTAGCTGACTTTACCTGAATTAAATAGTAAGCTAACTATTTAACTAGCTGAATAACGAGCTGACTTAATTAATTAGCAAACTAGTTAGGTAGCAGACTTAAGTATCTGACTTAAATAATTATCTAACTAGTGAACTAGATGACTTAGCTAGCTGAATTACTTAGCTAACTAGCTCACTTAGCTAGCTGACATAGCTAGTTAGCTTATGAGATAGCTAGCTGAATTAACGAGTTGGTTAATGAGTTAGATAATTGTTTTACCTTGTTGGTAAACGAGTGAAATAGCTGACTTAGCTAGTTGGATAATGAGTTAGCTAGGTGACTTAACTTGGCTGACGAGTTGGCCATCTAGCTAGCTGGTTTAACACGTTGGCTGACTACTCGGTGAACTTGTTAGCTGGCTTAACAAGTTGGCCGACTAATCGGCTGACTATTTAGCTTGGTTAATTAGTTGGCAGAGCAGTTGGCCCTATAGTTAGTCTCTGTAAGTGTTTGGCTGAGTAGTTTGCTCATCTAATTAGTTGGCCAACGCTATAGCTGACCTAACTAGTTGGCTGAGAAGTTGTCCCACTAGTCGGCCAATTGGTTAGCTGACAACTAGTTGTACGGTTAGTAGGCCGAAAGTTTAGCTGACTTAACTAGTCAGCCGGTGACTGAGCAGACAGGTGAGCCGACTTAACTAGTTGGTCAGTGAGAGATCTGACTGGTCAGCTGAATTAACTACTCTGCTGGCAAGTGAGCTGACGCATGTGCTGCCATAACTAGTTGGCCAGCTAGTGAGCCTACCAGTGAGCTGAGTTAACTATTCGGCTGGCAAGGGAGCTGACTAGTTAGCAGACCTTTTGGCCTGGGAGCAAGCCGACAAGTTAGTTGACCTGTTGGCTGTCACGTAAGATGAATAGTTTGCTGACCACTTGGAGGACGAGTGAGTCTGCTAGTTAACTGGCCTGATGGAAAGCGAGTGAGCCCACTAGTTAGCTCACCAGGTAGCAGTGTTGCTAGTAACAGTTATCTAAGCAACTAGCTGATTTGTTGATTAACTTAACTATTTAGCTGACTAGCTAGCTGACTAGCTAGCTGAATTAACTAGATAGCTGACTAGCAACATGACTACCTAGTGGACTTAACTAGCTAACTGAATAATTAGCTGACTTAGCTCACTTAACTAGCTAGCTGGCTATCTATCTGACTCAACTAGCTGATTAGCTAGTTGGTCACTAGCTGGCTAGTCAGCTTACTTAACTAGTTAGCTAACAGTTTGGCTACAAGCTAGTCACCTATCATAACTAGCTAGCTACCTGGCTGACTTGCTTGCTAAGCAACTGGCTAACTAGCTAGCGGGATGGCCACCTGAATAGAAAACAGGTTTAAATAGCCATCCAGCAGGCTGGACGTTGGAATAGCCAGCCAGCTTAATTAGCCAGACACTCTGCTGGTCAGCCAGCAAGCCAGCCAGCTTAACTATCTGGCCACCTACCTGCACAGCCTGCTAACAAGGCAGCTTAACTTGCCAGCCACCTAGCTAGCCAGCCGTCTAACCAGCTGATTTAACTAGCTGACATAACTAGATGGAAATCTGGCTAGCGAACTGGCTTTACTAGATAGCCTCTTAGCTAGCCAGCTGGGTAGCCAACTCCTTTAACTCACTGACTAAACTAGCTAACCATCCGGCTAGCCTGCTGACTTAATTAGCTATCTACCTACCTAGTCAGGTTGCTATCGAGCTGACTTAACTAGCTGACATAACCAGCTAGTCAGCTGGCTAGCAAGCCTACTTACCTAGCGAGCTACATAGCTAAGCCAGTTGGCTAGAAACTTGAATTAACTAGCTGACTTAACCAGCTAGTCAGCTGGCTAGACAGATGCCACAACTAGCTGACATAACTAGATAGCCAGTTGGCTAGCCAGCTGACAACTATCTGACAACTCTAGATATCAAGGTGGCTAGAAAGCTGACTTAAATAGATAGCTACCTATGTATACCACTGGCTTACCAGCTGACATAACTACCTAGCTACCTAGCTAACAAGTTGGCTTGTGAGCTGAATTAACTAGGTGACTTAAATAGCTAGCCGGCTGCCTAGTCAGCTGACTTAACTTGTTAGCTACCCAGCTAGGCAGCTGGCTAGCCAGCTGACTTAACTAGCTGACTTGACTAGCTATCCAGTTGACTTAACTAGCTGACTTAACTAGCTAGCTAGCTAGCTAACAGGCTGAATTTACTAGTTGCAATATCTAGCTAGCTACTAGCTAGATATCTTGCTAGAAAGCCAACATAACTAGCTGACTTAACAAGGTTGCTAACTGACATAACTAGCTGATTTAACTAGCTAGCTACCTTGATAGCCAGCTTTCTAAACTAGCTGAAATAACTAACTAGACTGCTGTCTAGCCATCTGAATTAACTAGCTAGGGAGATAGCTAGTCAACTGCACTAACGAAGTGACTTAACTAACTATCCAGCTGCTTAACCACCTGACTTTACTCGTTGATTAATGAACTAATCAGCTCACCAGCCAGGTGACTAAACTAGCTGAATTAACTAGTTATCCAGTTGGGTAGCCAGCTGAATTAACTAGCGCTCTAGCTCTCTAGCCACCTGGATAGCCAGCTGACTTAACTAGCTGACTTAATTAGCTAGACCCCTGGCTAGACAACTGACTTAACTAGTGATTAACTAGCCAAGCAACTGGCTAGCTAGCTACCTAATTAGCTGTCTTAACTAGTTGTCCTGCTTTTTAGCCAGTTGCATTAACTAGCTTGCTACATAGTTAGCCAGCTGGCTATCCAGCTTAAATAACTCAGAGACTTATCTAGCTAGCCAGCTGCCTAACCAGCTGACTTAACTAGCAGGATATCTAGGGAGCCAGATGGCTAGTCAACTGACTTAACGAGGTGATTAAACTAGCTAACCAGCTGGCTAGACAGCTGACATAACTAACTAGATAGCTAGCTAGCAAAATGGCTAGCCAGGTGACTTAAGTAGCTCTCTACCTCTCTAGCCACCAGGATAGCAAGAGACTTAACCAGTTGAATTAATTACCTAGCCAGCTGGCTAGGCAAAAGACTTAACTATGTCACTACCTAGCTAGAGAGTTGGCTAGACAGCTGACTTAACTAGCTGTTTTAACTAGCTGTCCTGATATCTAGCCAGTTGAATTAACTAGCTTGCTACATAGCTAGTCAACTGGCTGTCCAGCTGAATTAACTAGGTGACTTATCTAGCTAGCCAGCTGTCTATCCAGCTGACTTAACTAGCAATCTTCCTAGCTAGCCAGCTGACTAATCAGCTGACTTAACTAGGTGACTTAACTAGCTATCAAGCTGACTAGATAGCTGACATAACTAGGTAGCAACCTAAATAGCCAGCTGGTTAGCCAGATGACTTAATTGCCTAGCTACATAGCTAGCCAGCAGGCTAGCCAGCTGAGTTAACTTGCTGACTTCACGAGGTTGACAGCTGACTAGCCAGCAGACTTAACTAGCTCGCTACATAGATAGACAGCTGGATAGCTAGCTGACTTAACAAGATGACATAACTAGACACCGGATGACTAGCCACCTGACTTAACTAGCTACCTACCTACATTTCCCACTGATTTGCCAGTTGACTTAACTACCTCATTACCCAGCTAAACTGCTGGCCAGCGAGCTAACTTAACTAGGTGACATAACTTGCTAGCCAGCTAACTAGCCAGCAGACTTAATTAGCTATCTACCCTGCAAGGCAGCTGTTTTGCCAGCAGATTTAGCTAACTGACTTAACTAGCTAGCCAGTTGACTTAACTAGCAGACTTCACTAGCTATGAAGCTAGCTGGGCAGATAAATTAACAACCTGACTTAAACAGCTAGCAACTAGCTAACCAGCTGACTTAACTAGCTAGATACATACCAAGCTATCTAGCTAGCCAGCTAAATGAACTAGCTGACTTAACTAGCTACCTAGCTGCCATATCTAGCTTGCTAATATACCGAACTTCCTAGCTGGCCAGCTGACTTAAATAGCTAAAATAACTAGGTAGACAGATGACTAGCCATCTGACTTAACTAACTTTTTCCTAGCTAACCAGCTGGATAGCTAACTGACTTAATGTGCTGACTTAACTAGCTAGCCTGCCAGTTCCCAGGTGACATAACTAGCTGACATGACTTGCTAGCCAGCTGGTTACCAGCTGACTTAACTAGCTGATTTAACCAGCTTGTCAGCTGGCTAACCAGCTGACTTAACTAGCTGGCTACCTAACTAGCCAGCTGGATAGCCTGTTGACTTACCTAGCTGACTTAAGCTAGCAAGCTGGCTAGCAACCTAACATGACTTGCTAGCTATCATCGCAGCCAGTAGGCTAGCCTGCTGAGTTAACTAGCTGACTTGAACAACTATCCTGCTGGCTAGCAAGCTGATTTATGTAGCTACCTACCTAACCAACTTGTTAGACAGCTGACTAACCTAGCTGATTTAACCTGCTAGCCAGTTGGCTAGCCAGCTGACTTAACTCGCTGACACTACTAGGTAGCCAGGTAGCTATCTAGCTGACTTAACTAGCTAGCTACCTACCTAGCCAGTTGGCTAGCAAGCTATCTTAACTATCTGAATTAACCAGCTATCCAGCTGGCTGGCCAACTGACTTAACTAGCTCACTACCTAGCTAGCCAGCTGGCTAGCCAGCTGACTTAAGTAGCTGACTTAACAAGTAGCTACCTAGCTAGCTAGCTGACTTAAATAAATCACAAACTAGCTAGCTACTTAGTTAGCCAGCTGACTTTGTTAGCTAACTAGCTAGCTACCTAGCTAACAAGCTGACTTAAATTGTTAGCTGCCTTGCTAGCCATCTTACTAAACCTGCTAGATAACTAGTTAGCTTATTCATTATGTAACGTGCTAGCTAGGTGACTTAATCATCTGACTTATCTCGTTAGCTAATGAGCTGGCTAGCGACTCAACGAGCTGACTTAACTCATTAGCTATCTAGCTATCTAGCTGACCATCCAGCTGACTTAACTTGTTAGCTAACTAGCTAGGTAGCCTAGTCAAGTAGCTGACTCAACCCATTTGCTAACTAGCTAGCTAGCTGACTCAACCCGCTGAATTAAATTGTTAGTTAACTAGCTAACAACCTGACTCAACCTGCTGACTTAACCCTTTGGCTCACAAGCTAGCTAGCTGTCTTAACCAGCTGACTAAATTAGAAGCTGACTTAACTAGCTGACTTAGCTACCTGACAACTACTTAGCTAGCTGACATAACTGGCTGACTTAACTAGTTAGCAAGCTGACTTATGTACCTGAATTAAACAGTTAGCTAACTATTTATCTATCTGAATAAACAGCTGACTTAACTAAATAACTAACTAGTTAGGTAGAAGATTAAGTATCTGAATTAAATAGCCAGCTAACTAGTGACCTATCTGATTTAGCTAACTGACATATTCAGCTAGCTAGTTAGCCAGCTGACTTAGCTAGCTGACTTAACTAGTTGGCTAATTAGATAGCTATTTGACTAAATGATTTGGCTAATGAGTTATATAACTGTTTTAACTAGTTGG
>NW_007231090.1:0-12327 GCF_000164805.1 Carlito syrichta | reverse complement strand
AGCACTTTACTAGGAACTGTGGAAAGAAAAAAGTTATATGAATTTCAATGACTATTGTGAAGGATTTTTTGGAGTATGGGATGACAAGAGTACTTTCTCTACAGTGTAAATGACTAAAAGGCAGATGGTGAATTTCTACCTAATGTAGTTGTAAAAGAATGAAATTATTAACATTAGGGTGTGTTAGGGCTATTAGAATATTTTCATCTTGGGAGACTAGGGCATTAAATGATCACTGCTGTCTTAAATAAGTAAAAACAATATTTTAACAAATATTTTGGGAATTAGTTTAAAATAATTGATTCTTGCTTCTATACAAATCAAAAATATTTAAGAATCATTTCACTCCACTGTACTTGATTTTGTAATTCATTATTATGGAAAAATTAAACAGATTCTATCATCTCTAAAAAATAAGTTTCTTATTGGTGTTGTGTGTTAAATAATTTTTAAGGAATAAACCATAGAAAATGTTTATTTTTTACTTTAAAAATACATTAGTTTGCTTTGGTTTAATTAACAGCTTATGAAGGTATTATTGCTACAGGCTTCTGTGGGTTTATTCCCTCTTTAGCTGTGATGAATAATATGAACTAAAATCCATCTTAAAGGTAGATAAATTTTGGTGTCTCTTAGCACTTTGTGTTTACATTACTTATAGTGTTTTGGATTTAATGTAAAAGCAAAACAAGAAAAAAAAACCCTTAATTTAAAAAAAAATATGTCTTTAGAAGAACAGTTTTTGGTTGTGCATTCATGAGGAGGAACATTTTGTTTTTTCCAAATACTATTGTATTTATTTAATATATTTTAAAAATTCCCTTTGATGAAAGCCTTATGGTATCAACACAATGCAGTTAATTGAAATAGTTATAAAACAAACTGTGTCACTAAAAAAAGTAAAATTTTGCATTTAAGGTGTATTTTTTACACATGAAAAAAGTGTATAGTGCAAATAAGGATTAGAACTTATAATTATATCTATGTATTTATATGCATATGTACTTATGTATACAAATACATTTGGATTATAGGGATTATTAGAATTCTGTCAATGTATGGAAGTAGAAAATAAGAGCTTCTTAGGTAAAGAGGCAATCAATATACCTTTCAGAAAAATCTTTGATTTTCTGGGTGTTGGTAAATTATATTTTGGAAGTGATGACTTGGAAAGGAGAGTTTTTGAATCAAGCAGAGAACTACCAAGGACAAGCATGTGACACTTCAGTTGTTTGAATAGTTTGGAAATCTACATTGTTTCAAGTATTTAGATGGCTTAGATGGGGTCTTATTTTAAATATGGTCAGTGGGGTTTAGACAATCTATCATTGTTCAAATTACTTTGCTCTGTGGTAATTTCTTTGAATTTGGAAGATCAAGTTTCAGAAAGAAAGAAAGAAAATCTGATATAATAAAAGTGACCAGTGTTCCTGGCTCGCCTTGCTTGACTGCTGATCTTACATGAAGTTTTCAGTTAGTAGAAGGTCTTGATGACCTCTGGTTTCTAGGCAAAATTCATTGGCTGGCCTTGTATCAAGGAAGTGAATGAAGGTTAGTTGAGTTAAGCCTTATTCAAATAGTTTCTAAAACTATTACCTCAAAGGACTTTGGAGAAATGGCAAATCTGGTTAGAAAAAAATGGCACAATTTGTTGTTTGCATGTGTGTGTGTGTATGCGCACACACATTGGTACATATATATAAATATATTCATATGCATACTTATCTATAGTTGTATAAATGTCCACCAAACTCTAAATACAATTCCTAGGCTTAATTTGTGGTGTGATCCAGTGTTCATACTAATAATTCTTTTCTCATGTTTCTTGATTAGGAGTTCGGCAAACATCTCCTATGAATAGATCCTTGTTTTTTATGTATTTTTTTTCTACTTGTGATAAATTCCTTGTGATCCAGTATTCCTGCTTTACTGGTTACCACTGTCCTTTCATGCTTCTTTCAGAGAAGATATTCTGAAAATACTCAAACTTTATGCCTAAAGTGCAAAGACATAGCATTCCTCGATAAAGGGTTCAGCAATTCCCATTTATTTTTCCAATAAAGCATATTCAACTCTTTGGAGAATAGGTGTGAAGGCCCCTCTCTTCCTTCTTTGCGCCTCTCCTCATACTTTGAACTTGAACCCCAGCAAAGTCACTTGCCGGTGTCCTGCTGCCAACTCCAGAATGCCTAGATAAATTTTGAGGTCTTGGTGATTTGAGGTCTTGGTGTATGCTGCCCCCTCTCCTGGGCACACCCTCCCACCACTCTTCCTTTCCTCCACTTGGCAAGATCCTCAGGGACCCACTTAGCTCTGCGTTTTCTCCCTGTCGGTCTCCCTGTTTGGCACAGTGGGACATCCTTGACACCCTTGTCATATCCAGATCCTACCTTCATCCCACACTTCTTCCTATTTTAGTCCATTGCATTTTTAATATTGTTTTTCAGTTTTGACATGGGGTCTCACTATGTAGCCCAGGCTGGTCTCGAGTGATCCTCTTGCCTCAGCCCCCCAAGTAGCTGGGACTACAAGTGCACACATACCTGGCTTTGTATTTTTAATATTACTATCAAAGTTCTTGTTTTCTCATTGTTCCCAAGTAAGACATTTTGATTGTCTATCAACGCCTAACTCATGGGTCACCACAATAGCTCACCACCTAGCTCAAGAGACAGTATCTGTCTAGACTTAGGGATTTCTAGGTAGTCTGGGAGCAAACTCTTGGGATATCCATAACCATGGTTCACAAATCAAAGATATTTCATAATAACCACAGGAAACTTCTAGTCGCTCCCTGCAGGTGAAAACAGCTACCGATGCCTAGAATTTCGGAATCGCCTTGGAGCACCAGAAGGAAATGCTGACACTGTGGTGGAAGATCCAAGGGAGCCTTGTTGGGACAGACAGGACTAAGTCCTTCTATGACACCTTCTCTACTTACACATGCTCCTGGTATGTTTGTCAGGAGCTGCTTTCTGCTAAGGACTTGTGGTTACACGATGCCTGCGTGAACAGGAATTCCTCCCACAGCTCCTGGCTGTCTTCTTCCTCCTCAGACGTCAGCGAATGTGACGCAGATTCAGGACGGAAGCGAAAGCAGAAAGGTTCCAAGGGATTTCGGCAGTGAAAGCTCTACATTTTCTAAGCAGCTCATCGCAAACTACTTTTTCATAGTTATCAAAATTATGGTTTCTTGCTTTTGTCCGGTACATTCTTAGCAGCTGGAAATTCTGACATCTTTTGGATTCTGACCAGTAAAAAAGTTTCAGTCATATAGTGGCTTCTCTTTCCTGAGTCTTCACCAGTCTACAGATGCTGTGCTAATCCCATAGCCGGCCAGCTCTGCAGCCCCCACCTGGTCAGAAACTACTGGGCCTGAGTGCCTGCAGCCTCCAAACCACAGACCCCTGAGTGTATGGTGACTGCCAGCCAGACTGGTTTTCAATAGTTTTTGTGAAAGAGACCAGAGATAGTGGGTGACAATCACATTTGTTTCAGGGAATACTGTCGCGAGCCCCAAAGAGCCTTGGTGACATCTGGGGTTCCCAAGGACCCTCAGCCACACACCAGCACCCCTGGGTTGCTGCTGCAGAGAGCTGGTCATGGCCACCGCACTGGCTGTTGTTCCTTAATGCATTTGATAGTGAGGTGCATATATAACCATGTTACAGCTGGGACTGGAGTGTTTTATTGTGGTAAAATACGCATTACAGAGACTCGTCCTTTAATCATGTGTCAGTGCATATCATTCCCTCCACTTTCCTTCTTCCTAGTTCCACCTGGAAGTGGCTAGCTCATTTCTTTCTTCTTTGTTGTTGTTGGAGTCTCACTCTGTCACCCAGGCTGGAGGGCAGCGGCATGCTCACGGTCACTGCAGTCTCAACCTGGTGGGCTCAGGTAATCCTTCTGCCTCAGCCTTCCAAGTAGCTGGAACTATAAGTGCACACCACCGTGCCCAGCTAATTTTTTTATTTATTGCAGAGACAAGGTCTCACCAAGTTGGCCAGGCTGCTCTTGAACCCCTGAGCTCAGGCAATCCTCATGTCTCCACCTCCCGAAGTGCTGGGATGACAGGTGTGAGCTGTCACACCCGGCCTAGCTCATTTCTCTACAGTCCTCAAAGGTTGGCCACAGAGAGATGGGCTACTTTTGGACTCAAGAAATCTGGATCTCCTAAAACTAAACCTATATGACCTTTTGATTCACTGACAGGATGGCAAAAAGCGTTTTATTTCCTGTGCCAATTCTGACCTAAAAGTGTAGGGATGAGATCGGCGATTTGTCAATTGAACCCAAGAGACTAATCTGTAGATGGGTGGCTAAGTTTACCTCACTTGACAGACAACTCTTGGTGGGTGGGGTGCAGCAGGATGCTCTGAGTTCTTTGACTCACTACTGGAAGGAATTTCAGAGCAACCAGTAAAACAGAATTTATGAGAGAGAGAGAAAAGAGAGAGAGGGAGAGACAGAGAGGGAGGGAGGAAGGGAGGGAGGAAGGGAGGGAGGGAGAGGGAGAGGGCTGGAGGGAGCAAGGGAGGGAAAGGGAGGGGGCAGGGAGGGAAGGGAAAGGAAGGGGGAGGTGGGCGAGAAACATGCTGCTTTCACAAGGATTACCTGCTAAAGAGAGTGGGCTCCAGTATCTGCTCCTGAGAGATTACCATCTCCAGGCCTCTGATGAGCTAAGGGTGGCCTCTTCCCAAAATGGCATCTTGCCTTTGACAGACTTGATAGGCCTGTAGTGATGATTACCTTAAACCATGAACTAAAAGGTGGGCTCCACCATTTATACCTTGGTGGGCTTTTCTTTCATGAGCTGAGGGCACATTCCAGCACACAGGGTGGTCAGGACTGATGTAAGAGGAAAAACAAACTCTTTCTCTATTCTTATTTTTTTCTTTCTTTTTAAAAATTATTATAAAGATGTGGGGTACAATTCAGGGTTAGGTATGCAAACATTGATTATGCACGTACCCTTGTTTGCTTCCTCTATTCTAAAATTGCTTATGTGAAACTTGTCTATGTCTAAGCTACACTGAATACCCTGCCTCAGAACAAATGTTTTTGTTTTACTTTTAATTCTTTTATTTTAAAGATGTGGGGTACAATTCAGGGCTAGGTATACAAATGTTCATTATGCAGGTACCCTTGTTGAGGAGGTGTGCCTCCTCAGAACAGATGGTTTTCAATCATTATCCTAGAAAAACATCATTACCCTAGATATAGATAAATCGTTACCCTAGAAAAATATGACCCTGAAATAGAGGATGTTCAGTACTGATGCAGCTTACAGTGTAAGTTGTAAAATGTCAGGAGAAAGCAATGAAGAGAGTGAAGGCCCCCAAACTGCTTATTGAAATAGTCTTGGCTGGGCACGGTGGCTCGCACCTGTCATTCCAGCACTTTGGGAGGCAGAGGCGAGAGGGTTGCCTGAGCCCAGGGGTTTGAGACTAGCCTGGGCAACATGGCGAGACCTCATCACTATAATAAATGAAAAACTTAGCTGGGCATGGTAGCACACACCTGTAGTTCCAGTTACTTAGAAGACTGAGGTGGAAGGATCACTTGAGCCCAGCAGATCAAGGCTGCAATGGCCATGAGTGTGCCACTGCACTCCAGCCTGGGTGACAGAGTGAAACTCTGATTCAAAAAAAAAAAAAGCAGACTACACTCCTAGAAGGTATGAGGTGGTTGTAAACTTAACAATGACTGCACACATACAGATTTTTATGAAAATGTACTGAACAGTACACTTAAAATGGATGAATTGAATTGTTTCTAAATTGTGCCTCAATGAAATTATAAAAAGCAGGCCAGGCACAGTAGCTCATGCCTATAATCCCAGCACTTTGGGAGGCCAAGGTGAGAGGCCTGCCTGAGTTCAAGACCAGCCTGGACAACCCACAACACCCCATCTCTACAATAAATCAGGAAAAATTACCCTGGCATGATGGCGCATGGCTGTGGTTCCAGTTTTTTAGAAGGCTGAGGCGGAAGAATCACCTGAGCCCACAGGTCAAGGCTGTGGTGGGTGTGAGCATGCCACTGCACTCTAGCCTGGGCGACAGAGTGAGACTCCAACTCAAAAAATAAAAAAATTAATCAAGCACAAAGCATTTTGTTCTGAAACCATTTTAACTTAAAGTTGTATATATAAATAAACTAGAAAAAAATAGAAGTCAAAGCGTTAATGGATTAAGGGTGGGATGCGACATTTTCTCTTAACAATGTCTTTTTTTTTTTTTAAGAGACAGGGTCTCACTATGTTGCCCAGGTTGGGCCTCAAGTCCTGGCCTACTTTGCTTCCCAAAGTGTTGTGATTACAGGCATGTGCCACTGCTCCTGGCCTCAATATCTTTTAAATGCCCTATAATGACCATATTTATTTTGCTGTAAGAAAACCCCACACACTCTGTTTTACAATTAGAGTTGTTAATGTAGCTTCCACAATCACCTCCACTGCTACAAATGCCATCTGGGTTCTGTGATCCCCTAAGGAGAGCAGAGGAGGACACCAGGAACCTTTCCCCAGCCCTTCAACTCAAAGCGCAGGCTTAAGCAGCTCAGAATTCCCCAACTGGAACTGAAAGAAGTGACACTATTAACATGAAACAATTAGTCACCCCGTGCTGGGCTAAGGCCAAGGCCACAATCAAGGCAATAATACAGAATGAGAGTCCTTAACCTTCCCAAGCTTTGAACCCGGGCCACTCGCTGAGCTGGAAGAAGTCTGCTCGCTGGCCAGCAGAGGGACCCTTAACTCCTCGGAAACCACGTTTTCTCATGAGACAGCCCAGAATCAAGTCTCAAACAGCAGAGAGCTCACAGCCATGTCTTCCAGATTTCCTCTGACAAATTATTTGGGTGCCTAAAAAGATGGAGAAAAATGAGTGGTACAGACCTACCAAAGAGAATAGTAGGCCAGGCTCAGTGGCTCACCTGTCATCACAACGTTTTGGGAGGTCACCCAGGAATTCAAGATCAGCCTGGGCAACATAGTGAGACCCCATCTGTACAAAAAATAAAAATAATAACATTAGCCAGGTGGTGGCTCATGCCTGGGATCCCAGCACTTTGGGAGGTCAAGGTGAGAGAATTGGCAGAGCTCATGGGTTTGAGACCAGCCTGGGAACTTGGTGAGACCTCGTCTCCATAATAAATTAAGAAATTAGTGTTGAGAAGAATGAAATACAAGTTACAATATTATTTTGAATTGAAACAATAAAATATAAAATAAACCATAAAAAAAAAACAAAAAAGAAATTAGCTGGGTGTGATGACATGTGCCTATGGTTCCAGTTACTTGGAAGGCTGAGGCAGAAGGATCACCTGAGCCCAGCAGGCTGAGGCTGTGGTGGCCATGAATGTGCCACTACACTCGTTTGGGCAACAGGGTGAAACTCTGACTCAAAAAAAGAAAATCAGCCAAGTGTGGTGGTGCATGTCTACAGTCCTGAATACTCAGGAGGCTGAGGTGGGAAGCTTGCTTAAGCTCAGGAGTTCAAGACTGCAGTGAACTATGATCGTGCCACTGCACTCCAGCCTGGGTGATAGAGTGAGACCCTGTCTCTTCAAAAAAAAGTTAGCCGGGCACGGTGGCTCAAGCCAGTAATCCCAGCACTTTGGAGGCTGAGGCGAGAGGATTGCCTGAGTCTATGGGTTCGAGATCGGATTGGGCAATTTGGTGAGGCCTCGTCTCTACAATAAATCAAAAAATTAGTTGGGCATGGTGGCACATGCCTGTAGTTCAAGCTACTTGGAAGGCTGAGGCGGAAGAATCACCTTAGCCCAGCAGGTCGAGGTTGCGGAGCCCATGAGTGGTGTGCCACTGCACTCCAGCCTGGGCAACAGAGTGAAACTCTAACTCAAAAAAAAAAAATTGTATGAAATTATGTTTGGAATACTTCAGCACATTTTACATAAAGAGCCTAAGCTGTCTGGAATTTTTTTCTGTTCAGTTGGCTGCCTTCAGAGCTTCGTTTTGTTTGTTGTTGTTGTTTTTAATCACAGTCTCACTCTATTACCCAGGCTGGGAGTGCAGTGGCACACTCATGGCCACTGCAGCCTTGACCTGCTGGGCTCAGGCGATCCTTCCACCTCAACCTTCCAAGTAGCTGGAACTATAGGTGCATGCTACCACGCCCGGCTAATTTTTTGATTTCTTGTAGAAATGAGGTCTCACCAAGTTGCCCAGACTGGTCTAGAACCCCTGAGCTCAGGCAATCCTCTCGCCTCAGTCTCCCAAAGTGTGGGATTACAGGCTTGAGCCACCGCACCTGGCCTAGTGCTTGCTATTTTAAGTAGCTCTAATGACTGGAGCTGATAGAGTAACTTCAAGTGAAGACAATGAGCTTCTGCAAGAAAATAAGCAGTGGGACCATTGACTGGGAACACTAAAAACTTTTGGTGAGGGGAGGAAAAAAGACCATACATGGAAAGTTGCCAAAAGTGAATATAAAACTGCCACTGTATCTGCAAACAGCTGGCCTTGAGGAAAGATAGAAGCTCTTATGCTTGTTTTTGGGAAAGGAGCTTTTGTTCAAATTGTTTCAGGAGACCATGAGAATGGCAGAAGTATGTTGTCTTCAAATAAAATATAAATTCTTTACTATCCTGTCTTTTTTATTAACTTGAGTATTTTTCTCTGATTAGAGAGGGTGTCAAGCTTATACCCATTCTTTGGTGGGAAGAGTGTAGACTGACTCACTGCCCCTTGGTTTTAGCCACAGGAAGAATCTGGGAAGGGATGAGACGTCACTGGTTCCCTGTGCGCTGTAGCGAGCACGGCGCCGCCCTCCCGGCCTCTTCCAAGTCTTCCCCATTCTTCTCCAAGTCTGCTCAAACAGCCTAGTCTCCTGTCGACACACACATTCTCCTAGAGTCCTCTGAGATCAGCTTGTAATGATGGAAATTGAAATGTGCTAATATAACAAACAATATGTATGTGACCATCTTGGTTATGTTAATAGGCCTCAGTACAGATGACTCAAAGACAGATGCATGTAAAAATTTTTAAAACTTGTCCTTCGTAATGAACATTTGTATACCTAACCCTGAATTGTACCCATGTTTAAAATAAAAAATGTTTAAAAACACAAAAAACTTGTCCTTGGATAGTCCACATGATTTGACGGATAAGCCTTGTGTTCTCGAAATTCACTTTGATCCCCCCAAGCGCCCCCCACCTCCCCAAAATGCATACACACTGTACGTGTGTGTATGGCATATATATAGTCTATACATAGGTGGGGACCCAAAAAAACTCGGAATTATCTTTTGGAGGGCAGGCCCCGTGGAGTCCAGGCTTCCCTGCTCGGTGAGTGTTCTAGGAACCCATCGACAGCCGTGGACCAGCTAGCCTTGCTGTGAGGGGCTGTGTTTGGGTTCAGAGATTCTGGGGGGAGATTCTTTCAACGCCTTTGCCCATTTCTTGATGGGGAATGTCCGCACGCACCTGCCCACACCTTTAGGAGGAAAACCGGCATGACCCCCGTGCCCCACGCTCCCTGTTCACTCCATCTCGCCACCGGTGACTTTGTTTTTGTTTCCCTGGATGAATACAGTCCTCAGAAGGAAACGGTTTTGATGTGGAAGAGGCGAGACCAAAAATGGGAGAAGTGCTAAGTGGCATCAAGATGGACGAGGTCAAAAACTGTTTTGAGGGCGGGAGCGGTGGCTCACGCCCGTCCTCCCAGCACTTTGAGAGGCCGAGGGAAGAGGACTGCCCGAGCCCACGGGTTCCAGACCAGCCTGGGCAACTTGGCGAGACCTCGTCTCTACAATAGGCAAAAATCGAGCCGGACGTGGCGGCGCGTGCCTGTAGTGTCAGTTTCTCGGGAGGCTGAGGCGTGAGGCTCGCCAGAGCCCAGCAGGCCGAGGCCGCGGGTGCCCGTGAGCGTGCCCCTGCACTCCAGCCTGAGCGACAGAGGGAGACGCTGACTTAAACAAAACAAAACAAAAAACGCTTGTGCAGTGGGAAAAGCTCTCAATGGGTGGATTGCGCCCGGCGGAGAGGGCTGGAAGGGACCAACACACCTGCTGTAAATTAACCCCGGTTGGGGGTCCCCGTCACATACCCTCGCCCCAAGAGCTGCGCACGGAGGCGGGGCGCCTGTCCCCGGCCTCCCTCCCCGGCGTGGCCCCCCCCGGGGCGAGTCCCTGCCACTCTCAGGGCCTCGGATCCCGCTCTCCTTCGCACCGTGGGGCGGGAAGCCCGCGAGGAGCCCTCCGGAGTCGGGTTCGGGGGCTGAATCCCCCGCCCCCCGTGAGGAAACGCCCCATCCAGCCGGCCCGCCCCCCGCTCAGAGGCCTTCCCTAAACTCACGCCGGCCCGGCCACCCGCCGAGCGCCACCCGGACCGACCGGCCCCGCCTCCCCTTTTCCCGCCCGGACCCCGCGCCCCGAGGAGGGGGCGCGGCCGCAGGAAGTTCCGAGCGGCGGAGCGACAGGCGCTTCCGGTTCCGGTGTCAGGACCGGCCGTCCCGAAGGCGCGTCCGCTCCCTCTCGCTGAGCGGCGGCCTTGGGGCGCTGCTTCCTGAGCGACCTGGCTCGCGACTTCCGCCGCAGTGTCTGGTAGCCGCCGGACCCGAGCGAGGCGCGACGCCCCCTAAGCCGCCCTTTGATTTCCCAGGGACGACGGAGGAGCAGGCGGCGGCGGCGGCAGAGAGCAAAGCCCGGGAGAGTGCGCGCAGCGGGTGTTCCGGAGAAACAAGGTGCGCCCGGGGCATGGGGGCGTGGACCGCCGGGGTGCGGCCGCCGGGAGCCGGTGAGACGGGCCGGGTGCGGAACAGGAGTGGGGCGGGACCGAGGGGGCGACGAGCAGGAAGGAAAAGGGCTGCACTGCTCGGGCGGGGGTTGCGTCAGTGTAATGTGGGAAGAGAGCGTTGTTTGGTGATGTGGGCCAGACCCCCCATGTGGCCACGGCCAGTCTGACACCTGCGTGGCCACGTGGTCGTCTCGGAGGCTGTGCTTTCCGCCGCGTTCGCACCTCGCGTGAGATGTCCCCGTTGAAGCTAGATTCGGTTGTCAGATTCAAAGTTGTTGGGAGGGGCTGATGACTCCTGGCCACGGGTGGCGACATGTCTTTTCCTTGTGGGATGGGCTTGAGGACTTAGGGCTTCTGCCAAGGCAACCTGGGTGCTGTCTGGCCAAAGAAAGAGGCCCCCGCTGGAGTGATGGGTTCCGCCGCTGCACAATAGCCCTGGCGACTCAAACTGGGACTGACGCGTCCAGAGGGTTGAGGGTAAGCCTGGCAACTTGAGAGCCCTAGCCCCAGAAAGAGTTCTGTGCAGCAGTTAGAAGATTCCAGCCGCGAGACATTCCCTGGCAGAGTTTGACAGAAACTGGACCAAAACAAGTTAAGAGTTGAAAGGGAAATTGAAAATCGCGTGGTCCACTGTCCTCTTTTTACCGTTACAGATACTTGGACATTAAGTGCTTTGCGCAGAGGCAAACAGTCAGTAGTAACAACAGTAGAACTAAAATCCAGTTTCTTCGGTTCCTGTTTGTTTTTCACTTGACTCATCAGGTGAGTTGCTGCACACTCCTTAGGAAGTCCGACTTCCATGGCCACCGTCCTGCTCAGTTTCTCAGGTTTTTATTCTTTCTGCTACACTAGTCAGGTCCCTCTGTTGGCAAAGAGCAGCAAACTGAAATCATGAATTGCCCTGATAGCCTTAAGCAATACCTTTTATTTACTTATTTATTGCCAGAAATCAGGGACTCTCTTGATAGCCTAAATCAATAGCCTTATTTATTTATTTACTTACCTATCTATTTATTTTCAGAGTCTCACTCTGTCGCCCAGGCAGGAGTGCAGTGGCACAGTCATGGCCACTGCAGCCTCAGCTGGTTGGGCTCCGGTGATCCTTCCACCTCAGCTTCCTAAGTAACTGGGACTACAGGGGTGTGCCACCGTGCCTAGCCTATTTTTGATTGATTGTAGAGATGAGGTGTCGCCCAGTTTCCCAGGCTGGTCTGGAACCTCTGGACTCAGGCAGTCCTCTCACCTCTGCCTCCCAAAATGCTGGAATGACAGGCGTGAGCCACCATGCCTGGCAACAGCTTTCTTGTCCACACTTCGTTAGTCTCTCCTGTTCTCTGAACAAAACTTTTCTCTCCTGAACACATTTTCCCCATGATCAGCATTTTCTCTTTTCCTTTTAGCCATGCTTCCATTTTTAGTATCTGTTAGTAGCTTGAATTCATTTCTGGGCTCTGCACTCTGAAGATCTACAGACAAGAACGTATTTAAAGAGGCTCCTGTAGAGACCAGGACATTCAGAGAGATTTAGAGTAGAAATATTTGCTCTCAAATGCTAAAGTTGTTGT
>NW_007231089.1:0-5837 GCF_000164805.1 Carlito syrichta | reverse complement strand
GGTCTCGAACTCCTGGCATCCAGCAGTCCCCCGTCACAGCCTCCCAAAGCAACAGCCCAACTTTCAGCTAATCCACTGACTTTCAGGAACTTTAGGTCCAAGCCTGGGGCCTCCTTCCCAAAAGAACTCTGTTCATGATGATACCAACTCCACACACAAATGGATGCTCTTCTTTTTTTTCTTTTTTCCTTTTTTTCTTTGAGTCAGAGTCACTCCGTTGCCCAGACTGGAAGGCAGTGACTCACTCCAGGCCATCGCAACTTCGACCCACCAGGGTCCAGTGAACCTTTCCCTGGCCTTCAGAGGAGACAGAATGATAGGAGCATGCAACCATGCCCTACTCACTTGGGATGGAGGGTAGAGAGAAGGTCTTTCCGAATTGTTAGGGCAGCTGTCAGCCCTTGGGCTCTGGCCAGCCACTGGCCTTGGCTCCCAAAGCGCTGGGATGATGAGTCTGAGCCCCCAAGCCTGGCCTCAATCCTTCAGCAAAACCAAACCAGAAGGCCTGGCACAGCGGCCCACACCTTGAATCCCAGTGCTCTGGGAGACCATGGCAGGAGAATGGCTGGTGCCCAGGAGCCCAAGGCCAGCCCTGGTCATGCAGAGAGACCCCATTTCTAGATCCATTCAAACAGGCTGTCTGGGGTTGAGGTGCCCATCGTCCTGTCCAATCTGGAGGCTGAGGCAGGAGGATCACCAGAAACCATGATTTCGAGGCTGGCAGTGAATGACAGTTGTGTCTCTGGACCCAATATGGGTCCAAGAGCCAGACCCTGTCTTCAAAAACATCAGAATCGTACAGAAATTATCAAATGCGTGTGGAGCGTTCACAGGTTGACTGGTTTTAGAGCCAGGATAAAGGAATTGGGGTGGAAGAAATGTCTCCTGCTGAGGGATGTTTCCCTGGCTTTTTTGGAAAAATGTCCTATCTGCTAGTCAGATTGTTGACTTGCCTGGAACACATTTCTCTGCTCAGAGATGTGAGCTGACAGAAACCCAGTCAGACAGCCTTGGGAAATCCCAAACCAAAGGAGGGTCAGCCATCAGGGGCATTTGAGCTGGAAGGTGCTGAGTTTGGGTGACCCTAGTATGTGGGGGAAGAACTGAGGGCAGAACATTTGCAGGAGAATGAATTTCTTTCTTCCATTCTTTCTTTCTTTTTCTTCTGTTCTTTCTTTCTTTTGTACTTTCTTTCTTTTCCTCTCTCTATTATGTGTCCTCACTAGGTTTCCCTGGCTGCTCTCAAACTGCCCATCTCGGGCCTTCCTCTCGGCCTCAACCTTCCAAACTTCTGGGATCACAGGCTTTCCATTTGGTCGACATCCTGGTCTCCCTGCCTGGTCTTGAACTCTGGGCCTGAGGTGATCCTCCCACCAAGTCCTGCTGTCACACAAGGTTTTCTGGGTTTGGCTTGAGTCGAGAGGGGACTTAGTATGGTGTTCAAACTGATGTCAGCTCCTGGGATCCAGCCATCTTCCCATTTTGGCTTCCCTGAGTGCCAAGGAGACAGTCATGAGTCATCTAATGGCCCAACGCCCAGACGGTTTGAGTGTCACACCTTCCCTTTCCCCGAGGCAGCCCCTGGGAGGAGCAAGCAGGTCCACCCTGGCTATCAAGGCAGGAGGAGTGGTGAGTGCCCTGGCAGAGACACACTCCCCCAGGGTGGGCTCAGCAAGTGACTCCAGCTGCCCTCTCTGGGGTGCTGGGTCATCTGAGGGAAGCAAGCCTCATGGTGGGGCCCCAAGAGGGGTATGAAGGTCAGGCATGGGGGCTCACACCTGTCACCCTGATGCTTTGAGGGCCGAGGCAAGAGAATGTCCTGAGCCCTCAGGTTCAAGACCAGCCTGGGCAACTTGGAGAGACCACGTCTCTTAAAGAAGCCAACAAAATGAGCCGAGCATGGTTGCACATGCCTATCGTTCCGGTCACTCATGAGGCTGTGGCTCATGAGGAGTATCGCTGAAGCTCAGTCAGTGGAAGCCACATTGGCCAAGAGCGGGCCTCTGCCCTCCAGCATGGGCAAGAGAATAGGACTCTAACTCAGAATAATAATACCAACCACCACCACCACAAACACAGGCCAGGCTCAGGAACTCAGAGTGGAATCCCAGCCCTTCAGAGTCTGAGGTGAGTGGATGGCCTGAGCCTGCAGGTTCAAGACCAGCCTGGGAAACTGGGTGAGATTTCATCTTGGTCATCAAAAATAAATCCAAGGATAAACCTTCCATGCTGGCGCAGGCCTGTGGTTTCAGCCTCTGGGGGGGCTGAGGCAGGAGAATTGCCTGAGCCCGGCAGGTGGAGTCCACGATGGATGTGAGCATGGATGTGCTCTGGCCTGGATGACAAAGTGGGATTCCAAGTCTAAATAATAATAACTGCCACCACCACCACAACCACCACCACCACCCCTGATACCCAGCATGAGGAGACACCCTCAGGAATGGGAGAGGAAAAGGCATTCTCTCACCTGTCATTCACGGGAGGTTTCAAAGGTGCCCACTGGGCATGTCAATCCCATGTCTTCAGCCACGTGTCTCTGTCGGATGGGATGGATGTGGTGGCACCATCATGGCTCCCGGGGCCTCAACCTGCATGGCTCAGGTTGGTCCTCCCATCTTGGCCCCCAAGCAGCCAGTACTCCAGGGGCCACCATTCCTGACTCTATTTTGGGGACATCTCACTGAGATGAGGTATGGCCACATCCCCCGGTCTGGTCTCCAATCCCTGGGCTCAGGAAGTCTCCCAGTTGATCTCTGTCTGTTCACGATGATACCATCACCATATACAAATGATGCTTTTCTTTTTTCTTTTCCTTTTTTGTTTTTTCTTTGAGTTGAAGTCTCACACTGTCACCCAGTTTGGAGAGCATTGACTCACTCCTGGCCACTGTAGTCTCAGCCTGCTGGGCTCTGGCAAGACTTTCCCCAGCCTTCTGAGGACCCGGAACAACAGGCAGGCACCACCATGCCCGGTTCATTTGGGATGGAGGGTAGAGACGATTTCTTGCCCCCCAAAGTGCTGGGATGATAAGGCAGAGCCCCCAAGCCCGGCCTCGATTCTTCATGAAAAACAAACCAGAAGGCCTGGCACAGCAGCCCACGTTTGGAATCCCAGCGCCGAGGTGGGAGGATCACTGGAGTCCAGGAGCTGAAGACCAGGCTGGCCAACACAGGGAGACCATGTCTCTGCACCCATCCAAACAGGGTGTCTGGGGTCGATGTGCCCATCATCCCGGACACTCTGGAGCCTGAGGCACAGGTTCACTAGAGCCCGTGATATAGAGGCTGGTGGTGAATGATGGTCATGTCCATGGTCGCCAGTCTGCTCCACATAGCCTGACCCTGTCTCCAAAACCGTACACAGATTCTCAACTGTATGGTGTGTTCACAGGGCGACTGGCTTTAGAGCCAGGGAAAATGAGATTGGGGAGAAGAAACGTCCCTGGGTGAGTGATGTGTCCCTGGCCTTTCTTGGCAGAAAGTCCTCATCACCAAGTCAGAGGGTTGGCCTGCCTAGGGCACATTTCTCATCTCGGAGGGGAGAGCTGGCAGGAACCCGGTCAGGGGGCCTCGGGAACTCCTGCACTTATGCAAGGCAACCATTGGGCTGGTTAGGGCTGGAAGGTGCCAAGCTTGGGGGAGCCTGACATGTGGGGGGAGGAGTGAGAGGAAGGAATGAGGTCAGAATGTTTGCAGGATAATGGATTTCTTTTTTTCTTCCTTTATTTCTTTTCTTTCTCCCTTCCTTCCATCCTTTCTTTCCTCCCTTCCTTTCTTTATTAATTTTCTTTCTTTCTTTCTTTCTTTCTTTCTTTCTTTCTTTCTTTCTTTCTTTCTTTCTTTCTTTCTTTCTTTTTGTTCCTCACTAACTTGTCCAGGGTGATCTCAAATTGCCAAATTCAGGTCATCCTCTCGGCCTGATCCTCACAAACTGATGCAATCACAGGCCTTCCATTTGTTTGATATCCTGGTCTCCTGCCTGATCTTGACTCAGGACAGGGCAATCCTCCTGCTGCGGCCTGCCCTCACCCAAGGTTTTCTGGGTTTTCTTGTGGTCAAGGTGGTGACTTGCTATGGTGTTCAACCTGATCTTGAGCTACCGGGCTCCTGCTATCTTCCCATCTCGGACTCCCTGAGTTCTGAAGAGACAGACGTGAGTTGCCCAGTCATGCCCCCCTGACAGTTTGAGAGTCATGCACTTCCTTTCCGTAAGGCAGCCCGTGGGAGGAGCAAGCAGTTCCCCCCGGGGACAGAGGCAGTTGGAAGTCTGGTGTCCTAGGGGAGACATGCCCCTATGCCAGGCACTTCCCTGGGACAGGCTCAGTGGGCGACTTGACTGCTCTCTCTATTGTCCCAAGTTCTCTGATGGGAGCAGGCCATACAGTGGGGCCCCGAGAGGGGTGTGAAGGCCAGGCATGGGGGCTCACGACTGTCACATCAGTGGTTTGGGAGGACAAGGTGAGAGGATGGCCTGAGTCCCTGGGTTCAAGATCAGCCCAGACACCTTGGTGAGATCTCGTCTGTACAAGAAACCAACAAAATGAGCCAAGTGATGTGGCGCACACTTGTCATTTTGGACACTCGGGAGGTTATGGAGGGAAGATCGCCTGAGACTAGACAGTGAATGCCATGGTGGCCGAGAGTGAGCCACTGCACTCCAGCCTGTGCGACAGAGCCAGACGCCAACTCAGAATAATAATACCAACCACAACTACAGGCCGGGCTCAGGGGCTCAGCCTGGCAGCCAGCACTTTGGAGGCCAAGGTGAGTGGACGGCCTGAGCCTGTAGGTTTGAGACCAGCCCGGGACACTGGGCTAGACCTCGTCTCAGCCATCAAAAATACATCCAAAGATTAGCCAGGCATAGCCCTGAAGGCCTGTGGTTCCAGCTAATTGGGGGTGTATGCGGGAGGATCGCCTGAACCTGGCAGTTGGAGTCTGCAGTGGCTTTGAGCATGTCCCTGGACTCTAGTTTGGCCGACAGAGCCGGATTCTGACTCCAAATAATAATAATCACCAACACCACCACCATCACCACCCTGCCACCCAGCACAAGGAGTCACCATCAGGGATGGGAGAAGAAAAGTCACTTTCCCATTTGATATTCACGGGAGTTTTCAGAGGTGGCCACCAGACACGTCCAACCCACGACTACAGCCACACGTCCCAGAAGGCCTGCCTCCACCCTCCACCCTCCACACATGTGCTCCATGGAAAAGACACATGTGAGCTCATGATACAGACAGCCATGAGTTTGGTCAGACTTCGGGCACAGAGTGATCAAGGTGGTCTGGCAACACCATGGTCGGCCCAGGTTCCAGTCTCCTGGTCTGCTACTTTCTGGCGGGGTGAGGGCCCCTTCCTCTCCCGATCATTCCAACATCCCCACCAACATGGTCCTTTCCCTGGGGAGCTGTGGACACCCGTCATGATGTACATTAGAGGCATCTTTTTTGCCACAAGATTCTCCATTGGCCTTGCTAGGGCGCAATGGCACGATCATGGCTCCCAGGGCCTCAGCTTGTGGAGCTCGTTCTGTTCTCTCACCTCACCCTCAGAGAAGCCGAGACTCATGGGGACACCACGACTAACTTGATTTTGGGGCCCTCTCGCCCCAGACTGGTCTTCGAACCCAGTGCTTAGACAACCTCCTTCCTCAGTCACCCAGGGCATGGTGCCGACGGCCGTGAACCAGCCTGGACTTGCACGTGCTCTAGGCAGGGGCAATTCAAATGCACACCCCAGGACGGAGGGCACTGCACCCTGTAAAGCTGGGACTATGGGTGCCACCACGTGCGACTCGACCCTTTGCATTCTAAGAGTGGCAACGTCTCTCTA
>NW_007231088.1:0-17096 GCF_000164805.1 Carlito syrichta | reverse complement strand
CTGGGAATATACCCTGAAGAACACAAATCACTCTATAAAAAAGATACCTGCACACGTATGTTTATCGCAGCATTGTTCACAATAGCAAGAACCTGGAAACAACCATGCTGCCCATCAAAAGAGGACTGGATTTAAAAAATGTGGTACATATACACGTGGAATACTACGCAGCCATAAAAAAGAACAAAATCATGAATTTCGCTGCAACCTGGATGGAACTAGAGTCTATAATACTGAGTGACCTCTCACAAAAACAAAAATCCGAATATCACATGTTCTCACTCATATAATGGACCTTGAACATCCAATGCAATACTATGAGAAAATGACGGATGGTACTGGGAAACTATGGGGGGGAGGGGGATGGGATTAACAGTAGCAAATATCTGTCGGGGGATGGGAAAACACTTCTTATCTACAGGGTGCCTGAATGAAACGTCATTGTACACCTACCCTTAACTGTACCCCACAAAACCATAATAAAAAATACTGATTAATGAAAAAAAAAATGACTAATAAATTTATCATGGTGTCCTCCTTGTATATGCCATGACAATAAATATATTCCAGTGGGCTTATTGGCTTCTTTTCCCAAGATGTGGTTGTTGCATTTAACCTGAGATTAATTTTGGCCTTATGAAGTCTCTCCCCAACTTTTACCTACCATTGTCACTTGTGGATTGTCATTTTGGAATGACTTTCTTTTAAAAAATATCGATAAACTAAATATTTTGCCAATGTATGTTTGAATTTCATTCTGGCTCACTCTTTCCATTTTGAAAAAGTCTTAAAACTTTTGTGTCTATCTCCTTGAAGATAGGTAAAGAATATGTATTGTGGTACCCACTCTCAAATTGATAATTTATTTTACTGTCACTCAGGTTCAGTGGATACACCTGGGCTGTCTTAATCATTGAAAATGGACTGTGGCCTTATCCATCTAACATAGTCCAATAAAATCTAGGTCTTAGAATGGAAGGATGAAAAGTATGAATTAATGAACTCAGCACACAATGACTCCTTCCAAACCTCCACACTAGGAGATGACCAAACTTTATTATGGCATCTAGCAGCATAAGGCCATGTCCCTAGCATGACCAAAGGTGTTGGGAGCCGGCCTTGGAGGTCCACCTGATTGACAGGGTCCTGGTGGGCCAAAGACCCCAGGCTGCAGGGCGAGCCCGGAAAGCTGAGGTCCTTCTGTCTTCCACCTTTGCTGTTTGGTATGGCTGAAGAAATTCTGTGCAGTCGTGGAAGAAGAATATGGCATGTTTATGTGAAGTACTCACACCTAACCTGAGAAAGTCATGGTTCATTTTTCCATTTTCCCACTATGTCGCTTGGCCTTTTCTAACATATGCAAGGGCTAAACTCTGAAGCACATCAAGAATGCTTTCTTTCACTTGGTTATGTTACTAGATATTGCTTGAGTAAAAAATGATATAAGTATTATTCACTCCTTATTTGATTTAGAATTATGCAGTTTGGTGTTTAGACATAAGATTTTTTAGAAGCACAAGTTTATAGTAAGTTCATTATGAATTCATTATAAGTTCTAACACTTATCTAGGAGTTATGTAGGTGATTTATAACACTGTCATCACAGACTTAGGATAAAGATTAATCGTTAAGGTTTTTACTTAATTCTATAGTTAAATTTTAAGCAAACGTTTATAGAGTGGGTTTTCACTGAATTCATAATATACTAATTAGATACTTATATTATAATTAACTAAATACAGAAAGCAACCTTGGGGGCCTGGGAAATGTCATTAAAAGATTCTTTTGAGTTTTCTTTAGAAATAAACACAGCAGGATAAGAGAAAAGTAACGAAGACACCTGGACAAGAAAGGCGATTACAAAGCTTTGAAGGTCGTAAAAGCCCAAAAGAGAAAAACTCCTGCTACATGAAGAGCTGTGCACCTGGGAACTTTCTTGAAGCACTTCAAGGACTGTAATTTGGGACTCTTATGAAAAGAGTTGTTGGCAGTGCTATTCTAGACATGATAATTGTTTTATCAATGTATTAATCGTAATTGGTAAATGTAATATCATACAAGTTTATATAATCAATATACATATGTATGAGGGTTGACAAAAATTATTAGGCTCTGGTTATGTTTAACAAGGTTTTTATTTTGAGTCATTAATTAAGTTTTAATGCTATAGTTTAGTGTTTTATAGCTACTTTGAAGATTGTTTTAAGTTCATAAGTTTAAGTTCACACAATGATAAAATTGGTGCCTCAAAGATAATAATAATTGCTCAAGTGCCTATCTTAAGACAAAGATGTTTTCCAAGAGGTTGCCAAGCATAAGGGAAAACAGCCAAATCACCATTATCCTAAACTTAAAAGCTCATTAGCAATTATGCAACCACAATAATTTTAGTTGTGTTAGTTTTATTTCATTATGTTTAATTCACTTTATATGTTTATTCAGAGTAAAGATTAGTGTATGTACTTTCACAGTAAGTGACTTTCATAGTTATTCTTTAAATGCTAGCCACTGTTGTTTGGTCAAGTTAATGGGCTTCATATTCCTACTATCACTAGGTACAATCTATAGTTTTGTTTTAGTGATTTTAAGGCTTTTTTAATTAGACAAGTGATGTGGAACCAAAATCAAAGTAAACCTTGTATGCATTATGTTTAGTTTAAGTGAAACTCCGTTTAAACTTATCTCAAGACTCATTAACTGAAAGTAGATAGTGTTCCTGGCTTGTTCGTTTCTTCTAAGACTGCTAGATGGTGGTAACTTTTAAAGGATATGTACGTGAAGGAATTTTCTTTGTCTTGCCCCTTTATGAATAGTATAAAAGCTTTCTGTGAACTAATAAAGGATGTCATCTGTTCAGGAAGCAGGTGTCCAAGTATAATATTTTCGTCCTTCGCCTATCTGTCTTTCCTTTAGGAAACCTCACAACCCAGCAAGGGGCTGGACCCCTTCACAAAGGCCCCCATTGAAATGCTTGACTGCTTGGTATGGTGGCTTACACCTGTAATCGAAGCACTTTGAGAGGTAGAAGTGAGAGGATTGCCTGGGGTCAAAAGTTCTAGACCAGACTGGGCAACTTGGTGAGAGCTCGTCTCTACAATAAATAAAAAACTTAGCCAGGTATGGTGGTGTGCACCTGTGGTTCAAGCTACTTCGAAGGCTGAGGTGAAAGGACTGTCTGAGCTCAGCAGGTTGAGGCTGCAGTGGCCATGAGTAGACCACTGCACTCCAGCCTGGGTGACAGAATGAGCCTCTGACTCGGAAAAAAACCCCACAATCCTCCCCTGCCAAAAAAACAAAGAAATGCTTGGCTGAGTAAGGTCAAGCCTGCCAGGAGAACTTGCTCTTTGTTCTAGCCAACACCCGATGATGTTTGTGTAGCCATCCCTGACTCCTGACCACCCTTTCTTACAGCATTGACTAAAAAAGGAATCCTTCCTCTGTCCCCTTTGAGATAAATATGTATCTTCTGGGGACTCAATATGTCTTTCTCCAGTATCAGAAAGTCATCTATCTGAAATGTAGCCCTCAGGAACTATTGGGCCTCTGTCTCCCAAATCTTTATGGGAGGGCAGAATCCTAACTTTGATAATTGCCAACAAGCAAACACAGTTGGCCTGATTATTCAGCCGTTTACACTGACTACTCCTTTGCAGTGTTTCACTTGTGCCCTACCCTCAGTCTCTTCCCCTCTTTCTCCTTTTAGAATGCCCTTTCATGTGCGTATACCTTGGAATGGAGCTCAGTTCTTTCCTCTACTGTCCATACTGAATAAAATTCATTTTTGCCGCTTTAACTAATGTTTGACTTTTTAAAAAATCTCTGAGAACAGAAGCACAAGCTATTATTTTTGGTGACACAGCACCTATAGAGGGAGGCACAGGTGTGATGAGAGAGGGAGGATCACCTGGCCTTCTCATGTCATAGTCATCTATTTCTAGCTGGCACCTATGAGCCTGAGACTTGGCTGGGCTGTTCTGGAGTGTCTCTCTATGGCTTTGTTGCAAGTTGAATAGGCTGGGAGTGACATTTGATATGACCACAGCTACCTTCACAGATTCTGTTAAGGTTTGAACAAAATGAAGATGAGAAACATAGAAAATCTGATTTGGAAAATTGTCGTCTCTCAACCTCTCCATCCAGAGTGTGTATGATATTGTTGCGGGATATTGTTGGACAGCAATTTAGAACAATCCACTTCTACTTATGCAGTTATCTATTTACTATTTTTCTTACTACAAATATGAGGCCTACAGCACAACCCTTTTCTAATACATGTCAGTTCCTCATAGAGTTAAGCAGACGCCCATTTGATAAGGCAGTAGTTTTACTTATTACACTGAAAATATGAATGCATTTTTTGAGAGTCCTTGGAATTGTTTCTATCACAGTCATGTGAGCATGCAAGCCCCTCCTTTTTGAACTCCTGACTCAGTTTTGTTAGGGTTTGGCATAAGTGACTCTGTTTTGATTCCTGACAAATATTACAGGTTATTGTTTTTTTATTTAGGGCTGAAATTGCTTATATTCCTGAAAATTATAAAGTCTTAATTTGTATCATTGTCAAAAGTGCTCATGTTTCTGATTCAATTGCCTATTTGTGATGATATGATTGTCTTTCTCTTCTTTCTGGTCTGTGATTAAACAATCCTTAAAGGGTATTGATGACTTTTGTCAGCCGTTTGAAACTTGAATAGACCAATGAAAGAAAATTGTCTCCCGCTTGATAGAAATCTCATTTTCTATTTGTGTTAAGATCCTTTTTAGGTACAGCATTTATTAAAACAAAAAGTTTCTGTGTAATTGGGGTGGGTCTTGTGTATTAAGATCATCCTTATTATGGATATGCCATTTTTGCAGATATTGACAATTACTGGGCCCATAATATCTTCACCAAAACACTGGAAAGATAAGATGTGAATAACTTCCCATTGTTGCAGTGGAAAATATAGGAAATAGAAGAATCATCAGGATAATAAGTAGACAATTAAAGAGGCTCACAGACGAGACCATGTGTCATGGGTCACCAATCAAGGAATGGATCCCTGTCAAGCACCAGCCAACAGAGATTGTTCCCGGAAGTTCACTTCATAACATCAAAACCAGAAACTCACACAGATGCCATTGATGGCAGATCATAAAAATGCAAAAATGAGAGAGAAAGAGAAAACAAACACACAGAGAGAGACAGAGACCTGTCCAGTTACCTCACTTTCTATGTAAAAACCAAAGAGCTCAATTTCTGCTCATGAGATTCAACAAAAAAACCAGGAACATGAACCAAACCTCTAAGGGTCAGGGCTGCACCAGGTGCCTGCTGGGTGAGTGCAGGGTTCTATTGCCTTCCTTGATGTGTCTTGGATGAACTAACTTTTTGTGTATACACATAATAATCCTTGGAAAAATCTGTCAAAGAATATTATAGAGACAGGTATCGCCATGCCAATTCACCATTGAATAGGAAGGAGAACCAACATTAGATTGTTTTCATCAAATAAAAAAACCCAATATGTTTCAAGAAAAGAGAAAAATGTAGGGGGAAAATATGTAGGATCATTCTGTTTCCTTCCCTTGGATAAGCAACTTGGCAGAAAGCTATCAAAGAGGTCAGCCTGGCCCGTGTTCTCTGGACCTGCATGACTTGGTCACCACATGAAACAATGACAGATATTGGAGGACTTTACAATCTTACAAACTTAGCTGTCCATTTTCTGCAGTTGTCGGTAATGTCCACCCGGCCTTCTGTTGTACCTCCCCCTTAGTTAGCCAGGAAAGCACCACTCCCCTTTCTCGAATTTTATATATAGATTTGTAGAAAAGTTGTTGTGCCAGCAAGTAAACAGCAAACGTGACACTGATAGAGTTGTAAAATAAATTAGAATAGGATTTGGTTCCCCTCCCATGGGAGATAAATTTGTAGAATTCACTCTAATTAGAAGCATTATATAAACATGATCATGTAGCAGTTGCACATGTAGTTCTTGACAATTTAGACTTATCTGCAGGAGTGACTCAAGATATGTAGAAGAATGATGATTCCAGCATTATGGTAATCCTAAAACCACGAGACCAACTTCACTTCAGACACATGTTGGAAAGCGCTAAAGAGTCATGCACAAACTGAGGAAGAAATACTGTCTTCAAAAATAACGGAGAGGAGCGTGATGGAGATGAGTAGTATCACTAGTCACAACATTGTTGATAGAGCAATCACTAAGTCCAGGCACATACTGGGGATAGGTTGCTACCCTTGGCCTCCTCTTACAAATGAAAAAACCAAGGCACAAAAGTTTGTCCTACTGCTCTAAGCCTATAAAGGAAGAATGAAGATGTCATCGCACCCAAAGTGGATTCTTAAGTTTCTCTTTCAGGAACAAACTGACAAACCAGCAGATAAGTATATATCATGAGAATGTGCCCATTGGGTGGCCCTTGACAGGTCTCAGACATAAGTTGATAAGTTGATCAGGAAGAGGGGAAGGGGATATTGACCATCTTAATCTGGTGGCAGTTGAGGTGCAGCAGGAACAGGTTACAAGTTCTACCACACTCCCCTGCATGGGCTCAAACCACCAACCTTTCAGTTAGCCGAACTTGCTAACCGATGACACCACAGAGATGCAGGGCTCAAAGCGTTTAGGCAGTGAGACTCATCAAACCCACCATCTCCTCAATTCCCAGGACCCGCCTGGCAGATCAACTGTGCGGGTTCCAAGGCCTCGAAACCTGGAGAGGTTTGAGCGGTGAACCTTGGGGCTTGACAGAAGACACACCATGCTTGCGTGATTCCGGAATCCGAAGGGCAACCGAATGGCCTTCGCCACTCCTGCCCCTGGCCTGCCCCAGAAGCCGCCGGAGGAGTCCTGGGCCTGAGCCGCGTGGGGCCCAGGGGAAGTTGAACCCCCGTGGACTGCTGTGATGGCTCTTCCCGTTCTCTGCGTGGCCTTCATTGAATGAATGAGCCTATCTGCTCCACCCCGCCCACTTGCTTTCGGGCTGGGTGGAGCTTCGGCTGACACTTGGGGTCCTGTGACCCTCACGGGGGCTCCAGGAGCACCGTGGCGGTGGTCACTCTGGAGCCCCCGTGGTGCCTCACCAGGGAGCACAGAGAGTGAGGACTTGGGTGAACTAAGCCACCGTAGTCTTTGTCTTTTAGTCCTTGGTGGATCCTGGGAGTGGAGATCGTGAAAGGTTTTTTTGTTGTGTTTTGACTTTACTCTGGTTGATTCTCAGCATCCTGTGGACGGACGACGGAGAAGGACCCCAAGCCCCTTCTGCGCGGTGGAGCTGCGGGCGCTCAACAGGGCTGTTGCCAGATGAGAGGGTGAGAGCGAAGGGCGGGAAGGGGAAGGGGCGTGACCATCGGGGACCTGTGACCAGGAGAGGTGAAGTCCCGGAGGCTTGGAACCCCAGAGGGACTTCGCCATAGCCATGTGCTGCAATAAAGTCGCATCCTTGAGAGATGATCATTGTTTTTTCCTGTCGCCGGAGGGGAAGAAAGGAGGGAAAAACAGAGACCAAAAGGTGTAGAAACAGGAAGAGTAGCACTCAAAAATGAAGCAACCGCTGATTACTCTTTTTTTTTAAACATATTTTTAATTTTAAAATTGTGGGGTACAGTTAAGGGTTAGGTATACGAATATGCATCGTTCAGGCACCCTTGTTGATAAGGGGTGTCCCCGGTCCCCAGACAGATACTGACTACCGTTAATCCCACCTCCCTTCCCCTCCCTGCCCGCCCACAGTTTCCCGCCACTGTCAATCCTTTTCTTACCGTGCTACAATGGATGTTCAAGGCCCACTATGAGTGAGAGCAAGTGATACTCAGATCTTTGTTTCTGTGAGAGATCACTCAGTATTGTATACTCTAGTTCCATCCAGGTTGCTGTGAAGATCATGATTGTGTTCTTTTCTATGGCTGCGTAGAATTCCATCGTGCATATGTACCACATTTTTTAATCCAGTCCTCTGTTGGTGGACAGCATGGTTGGTTCCAGGTTGTTGCTATTGTGAACAATGCTGCGATAAACACACATGTGCAGGTATCTTTTTTATGGAGTGATTTGAGTTCTTCAGGGTATATTCCCAGCAGGGGGATTTCGGGGTCATATGGGAGGTCGATATTTAGAGTTTTTAGGAATCGCACACTGCTTTCCACAGAGGCTGCACTACTTTACACTCGGACCAACAGTGTAGAAGTGTTCCCTTTTCACCACATCCTCTCCAGCATCTGTTATTTTTTGAGTTATTGATAATGACCATTCTGACTGGAGCTAGTGGTATCTCAATGTAGTTTTAATTTGCATTTCCTTGATGATTAATGAGGTTGAACATTTTTTCATGTGTCTGTTGGCTGCTCATATGTCTTCTTTTGAGAAGTGTCTGTTCATATCTATTGCCCACTCTGTAATGGGGTTGTTTTTTTCTTTTCAGCATGTTTGAGTTCCTTGTAGATCCGAGATGTCAGGCCTTTGTCAGGCATGGAGGTGGCAAATACTTTTTCCCAGTCTGTGGGCTGTCTCCCTGTTCTCTTGATGGTTTCTTTGGCTTTGCAGAAGCTTGTCAGTTTAATGAAGTCCCATTTGTCTTTCTTATCTCTTATGGCCTGTGAATTTCTGGTTTTGTTCAGGAATTGGATGCCAGTTCCAATTTCCATAAAGGTGTGTCCTGCATTTTCCAAGGTTCTTATGGTTTGAGGCTTTACGTTTAGGTCTCTGATCCATTTAGAGTTAATTTTTGGGTATGGGGATAGATAGGGGTCTTGTTTGAATCTTCTCCACGTGGTCAGCCAGTTTTCCCAGCACCATTTACTGAATAGGTTCTCCTCTCCCCAGTGGTAGGTGGTGGAGGCTTTGTCGAAGATGAGTTGGTTGAGAAATTGAGGTTTCGCTTCTAGAATCTCAATTCTATTCCATTGGGCTATATGCCTGTTCCTGTACCAATACCCAGCTGTTTTGATTATTGTAGCTTTATAGTAAAGTTTGAAGTATGGTAATGTGATATCTCCTGCTTTATTGTTTTTGCTGAGGATTGTTCTGGCTATTCTTGGTTGTTTGTGTTTCCATATGAATTCCTGTATTGTTTTTTCTAGCTCTGAGAAGAATGTTGCTGATAATTTGATGGGTATTGCATTAAATCTGTAGATTGCCTTAGGCAAGATGGACATCTTCACAATGTTGATTCTTCCAATCCATGAGCATGGGATATTTTTCCACTTGTTTGTGTCATCTTTGATTTCTTTGAGCAGTGTTTTGTAGTTTTCATTGTACAGGTCTTTCCCGTCTCTGGTTAGGAAGATGCCAAGGTATTTCTTTTTCTGTGTGGCTATTGTTTGGGATTGTGCTTTTTATTGGGGTTTCTGTATGTTTATTATTGGTATAAAGAAATGCAATTGTATTTTGCACATTTATTTTATACCCTGAGACTCTGCCACAGTCCTTTTGACATATTCTCTTGGATTATCAAGGTGCACGATCATGTCAGCTGGAAAGAGAGATAACTTGACTACCTCTTTTCCAATTCGGATGCTCCTGATTGCCTTCTCTTTTCTGATTGCTCTAGCCAGGACTTCCAATATTATATTGAACAGAAGGGGAGAGAGTGGGCATCCTTGTCTTGTTCCAGTTTTCAGGGGAAATGGTTCCAATTTTTGTCTGTTTAGGAGTATGCTAGATGTGGGTTTCTCATAGGTGGCTTTTACTATTTTGAGGTATGTTCCATGTATGCCTAGGTGTTTGAGGGTTTTTATCAAGAAGGGGTGCTGGATTTTATCAAAAGCTTTTTCTGCATCTAATGATATAATCATGTGGTTTTTGTTCTCATGTCTCTTGATGTATTTTATTACAGTTATTATCTTGCGGATGTTGAATCAGCCTTGCGTCCCAGGGATGAAGCCTACTTGGTCATGATGGATGATTTTTGAGATGTGTTGTTGAATCTGGTTAGCTAGGATTTTGTTGAGAATTTTTGCATCTATGTTCATCAAAGATATTGACCTGTAGTTCTCATTCTTTGTTGGTTCTTTACCTGGCTTGGGTATCAATGTGATGTTAGCTTCATAAAATGATCTGGGAGGGTTCCATCTTTCTCAATTGCCTGGAATACTTTCAGTAGGATTGGTATCAGCTCCTCCTTAAATGTCTTACAGAATTCTGCTGGAAAGTCATCTGGTCCAGGGCTTTTATTTTTGTAGGTAGTTTACTTATTATGTAGTCAATTTCCTTGATTATTATGGTCTATTTAGAAGTCTCGATTTCTTCTTGTTTCAACCTGGCAGGTTGTGTGATGTCAAAAAGTCTTCCATTTCCTCAATGTTTTCAAGTTTGTTTCCATACAAGTGTCCATAGTAGTCTCTACTGACCTTTTGTATTTCTTCAGGATCAGATGTGACTTCATCTTTTGTGCTTCTGATTGTATTTATTTGGGCTTTTTCTCTTTTTTTCTTGGTCAGTCTAGCTAGGGGACCATCAATCTTGTTTACCCTTTGAAAGAACCAGGTTTTTGTTTCATTAACTATCTTTTTTTCTTCTATATCCTGGATTTGGGCTTTTATTTTGATGATCTATATTCTTCTGCTGAAGTTAGAGTTTTGGTGGTCTTGCTTTTCCAGCTTCCTAAGGTGATTTGTTAGGCTGTTAATTTGTGATCCTTCCATTTTTTTTCATGTGCATTTGTAGAGATATGAATTCCCCTCTTACTACAGCTTTCATGGCAACCCTGGGATTTTGCTAACATGTTTCTTCATTTTCATTTGTCTCCAGGTATCTTTTAATCACTGCTTGATTTTATCATTGACCAAGGAGTTGTTTAGCATCATGCTACTTAGTGTCCATATCTTTGTGGGTTTGGGGGAACCTTGTTGGTGTCAATGTTTATTTTTATTCCACTGTGGTCTGAGAAGGTGCATGACAAAATTTCAATCTTTTGAAATTTGTTTATGCTTGATTTATGGCCAAGTATGTGGTCAATCTTAGAGTACGTTCCATGCGGTGATGAGTAGAATGCATATCCTGTGGTCGTTGGGTGGAGTGTTCTGTAGGTATCAATTAAGTCCATTTGGTCAAGAGTCACATTGAGGTTCTGGATCTCATTGCTGATTCTTTGTCCTGATGATCTGTCTTGGGTGGTGAGTGGAATATTAAATCCCCAGCTATGATAGTGTTAGAGTCAATATCTTTTTTGAGTTTTCCTAGAAACTGCTTTATGAACGTTGGCGCTCCTATGTCGGGTGCATGTATGTTTAGGATAGATATTTCTTATTGATGGAGTGAACCTTTTATCATTATGTAGTGGCCTTCTGTATCTTTTTAAATTTTTGATGCTTAAATGGTATTAAGTCTGAAATTAGGATTGCAACTCCTCCGTTCTTTTGTGTTCCGTTTGCCTGAAAATTTGTTTCCAACCTCTCACTTTGAGTCTGTGAGAGTCCTTTCTAGTGAGATGGGTATCTTGAAGGCAATATACCGTTGCCTGGCGATATTTTATCCATTTTGCCATTCTATGTCTTTTCAGTGGTGCATTTAGTCCATACACATTCAGGATAATATTGAAATGTGAGAGTTGATCCCTATCATAAGGTTCTTATTGAGTTGTTGTTGTTGTTCCTCTTTGTTGTCTTTCTTTTGGTTTTGGGGTGGGTTTGTGTGTATTTTACTCTTTTTCCTGAACTCTTGTGAAAAATGTTGTTGTTCTTTTGTCCTTTTCTTTTGTGTTTAGTACTCTCTAAGTGTTTCTCGTAGAGGTGGTCTGGTGGCAGCATAAGTTCTTAGGGACTGGATGTCTGGGAAAGATTTTAATTCTTCCTCACTGATGAAGCTGAGCTTGGCTGCGTAGGTTATTCTTGGTTGAAAGTGTTTATCTTTTAGAACTTTGAAGATAGGGCTCCAAGCTCTCCTAGCCTGCAGGGTTTCTGTAGGTAAATCGGCTGCTATTCTAATTGGTCTTCCATGGTAGGTGATCTGGCCTTTTTCCCTTGTTGCCTTTAGGATTTTTTCTTTTATACCTACTTTGTTAGGCGAATTACTATGTGTCTGGGAGTTGGTCTTCTCATTTGTTGTCTTGCAGGGGTTCCCTGAATCTCTTGTGTTTGAATTTTCGCATCACTGGTGAGATGAGGGAAGTTTTCTTCAATAATCTCATGAAATGTTTGTTCCAGGGTGACCTCTGTCTCTCTTTTTCAGGAAGTCCAATTAGTCTTAGGTTTGGTCTCTTGAAGTAATCGCTCATCTCTTGAAGGTTTTGTTCTGTCTTTTAAAGCTTCTTTTCTATGTTTTTGACAGTTTGAGTTAGTTCTATATTCTGGTCCTCAAGCTTTGAGATTCTTTCTTCTACTTGGCTAATTCTGTTTTCCATGCTTATCAGTTTGTTATTTATTTGATTCACAGTATTCTTTACTACTGTCATCTCAGTTATCAACTCCTTTCTAGTTTCTTCTTGTCTCTCCTCAATTCTTTTTAATCTCTCCATTAATGTCTTGAAATCTAGGCTTGTAGTATGAGACCAGACATTCTGGGGGCTCTTCATTGTTTGCATTCTAAAGTCAGTTTTCTCAGTGTCTGCCCTCCCAGGGGTCTGGGAGAGTCCCATGTTCTCCTTTTGTTTTTTCTTCATTTGTGTACATTTTTCTCTCTCTCCCCCTTTCCCTCCCCTTCTGTAATTCTGTTTTTCAGGGAAGTCGAGGTTGCCTTTCTTTCTTTTGTTCAATCTCCTGTTCTTCCTTATGAGGGTCCTCTGGCTTTGCTTACTTTTGAGGCTGGACTGTGGATTGGGGGCTGTATTTTTTGCAGTTTTGAGGTTTGATTGAGGGGGGAGCTGTGATTCAGAATCTATCTGCAGATCCCAGTATCCACCAACAGGTATATGGGCAAACTGGAATCTGCTTCCCACTGCCTTACAATCTGTCCATGCAGCAGGGTTTAGGTTTGCTCCCTGGAACAAAATGAAGTACGAAAAAGGAAAATAATGGTAGAAGCGGGGTTCGGAAGCTAGAGAGAGAGAAGAGTGAGATGGAAAACAGACATACATACCAACTAACGAGTGCAAAAAAGACACAAGGCCAGAAAAGAGTGAGCAACAGACACACAAACAAAACTCCCTAAAACACACTGGTGATCACATAAAGACAGTTCAATAAAATGCCTTTTGATGCACTTTCCCCCAACACAAACAGGTAGTCTATATCAAAAAGCAAACAAAAGTGAGCAAAACCAACAGTCAAACCAATAAAATTAGAAATCAAAATAAGAAACCAGACTAGCTCTGGAATCTTTCCTGAGTGTCTAAAGTCTCTTCAGCTCTGATCTCTAGCCTCTCCCCTTTTCTTTCATTTCAGGCAGATAGATTTATTCCAAGCTTGGGTTGGTTCCCTTGGCTTGCTGCCTGAGAGGTCTGTGTCCGGCCTGAGTTACCTGTATCTGATTCAGCATGGGGGGGGGGGTTGCCAACTGTTTAGTGACGTTACCTTAGAAACCAAGATGGAGGCTACTTGTAGATGGGTGGGGCAATGCAAATCTACCCCTGGAAAATTGCCAAGGTGGGCAGCTCCTCTTTCAAGGATGCTTTCTCTCCACCTGTCCTTTCTTTCCACTCACCCAGGTCCATGGGTGATGCACTATGACGGGCTGTAGAATCAGCGACACAGTTGGGCGTTTGATCTGGTGTGCTGCCAGTGGCCTGGGTTGGAGGAGGGAGCTGGGAAATCCCTCTCCTGGAGCTGAGAGATGGGAGTGGTTGATCAGCATCTCCTTAAGATATGCTGTTCCCTTACACAACCACGGGGTCCCACGCTGGGTGCTTCAGCCAGAGCAGGGACCCGAGCTCCAAAGCGTGGGTGGTGAGTGGTGACAGCGGCCTTGGGCCCAGCACAGGGCACTTCAGCCCAAAATGGAGTTGGTATCTCTGAAGGGCAGGCACCTAGAGCCTCCTTGTGTGACTGCGGCTGAAATAAGGCTGGATGGGGGCCCAGAACCCAGGGCGGGGAGCTGGAACTCTGAGGAGCAAGCACCAGTCCACTGGATTGGGTGCCCAATCAGGGAGAGAGCTGGCAGTGGCTGAGGACCAGGGGGATCAGTGTAGCCAGCAAGGGAACACAGATCTCCACAAGGTGGTATCCAGGGCTGCTGGGTGAGACATTGTAGCCAGGGAGGGAGCTGGGATCTCCACATGGCTGGGGCCCACGGCCGCCTATGGTAGAGCAGTAGCAGCTGAGAGGCCTCAATAGCCGGCCTTGTGTGGGTCCAAGCGTCTCTAGGCCTCAGATCAGTGCGGCTGGCAGTGGGCAGGGGAGTTGGGGAAGGAAGAGCAAGAGTCTTTTTGGGAACTCACTTCGGAGAATCTCAGGGTCCTGTATATGCTGTCGCCATCTTACCAGAACTCTCTGCTCATTACTCTTAAAGGAAGAACGTAGGTCATCCTTGCACCCGTGGCTCGCCATGATCATATAGTGGTTAGTACTCTGTGTTGTGCTCGCAATAACCTCAGCTGGAATCAGAGTCATGGCAGTGTCCTTCCCACTGTGTGTAGTACATGTCTTCCTTTAGCTGCCAGCCTGCACACTGGTGGTGCCATTTCCCTGTGACTGGACAAATCAAGCTGACCTGTGGTTCTGGAGTTGTCAATGGTCAGGAGAACACAAGGAATTCCCTTCGTGAACCCCCAGGGTCCAGCCATCTTCAAGGCCAGACTCACCTCCTCTCTCACCAAGTGCAACAAACACCCTTGGGTGCGGTGCTGCCTCTCAATCAACTTGTCCGAATCCTCCACTTGTGAAAGGGAGTGGCCTTACCCATTTTTCTGGTTGAGAGATTTCCGATTTTAGGCCACATCACGCTGAGCAGAGACTTACACCTGTAATTCCAGCAGTTTGGGAGGCCCAAGAGGAAGGGTCCGTTGAGCCCTGGAATTCCAGACCAGCCTCAAGCAACATGAGACCCTGTCACTATTTTTAAAAATAAATAAATAAAATCACACCAAATAGAAATGAATGAGGTACCAGGCATGTGGCTCATGGCTATATTCCCAGCACACTGGGAGGCAGAGGTGAGAGGACTGCCTGAGCCCAGGAGTTCGAGACCAGCCTGGGCATCATGAAAATACTTGGTCTTGACAATAAACAAAAAAATTAGCAGGGCGTTCCAGTTACTTGGGAGGCTGAGGCAGAAGATTCACTGTAAGGCATCAGAATTTAAAAGCAGATCCAGTCCCTGGCTTTTCCAGGACTCAAAAGAGTTTGACAGAAGCTTGGTTAGCACCCAGATCTCCTGGAGAAACCCAGGCATGTTCCCAACAGTCCATCGCTGTGAATAGTCAGAACTGGGTTCTGAGGCCTGTTTTGGAAAAGAACTGATATTCATCTCAAGGTAGTAAGAAAAGGGTCTGGGAGGCCCCAAGCAATGGGGAGGCAGAAGAGTTTGTCACCAAGTAAGGAAATGAACCTTGCAGCCAAATACGGGAGTGGAGACAAGAAACGGGATTGATTTCTGACGTTTTCCTAGAGAGATTTGTTTTCTGATTGTACGGAGCCTACTTCAGATGAGGCTTTTGCAAGTCATATGTTTTTCTTGGAAGCCATCGTGTTGTAGTGTTGCCTGACATAAGTGTCTCAGACAAGCCTTTGGTCTCTGTGTGTTTTCTGTCAGTGACATCTTTTAAAAGAATATGGTGACAAGGTGCCAACTAGTTACTCCAAGACCTCTCATACTATTTTCCCGTGAAGGGCAATATGCCCCTCTCCAAAGGAGTGGTTGTGATTCTGTGCAGAATTCTTGCCTCCTATGCAGGAGACCCAGGTTCATTTCCCTGCCATGGCAACCTTCTTCTTTCAACTACTGTAACCTGCATTTTTGTATTTACTGTAAGCATCTCGTTCCACACAGATAAGTTGGGTTGTTTTCAGATTCTGACCTCCAGGAACGACCACAAAAATAAAGACAAGACAAAGAGAACTACTCTATACCCCTCAGGCTCTTTGTGGAATGGAAGACATTAAGGAATTTCTCCAAGCAGGGAAATTGCACAGACTGTCACTGAAGCTCCAAGTGTGTCTTCTGGGGCTCTGCGGTTGTGCAGGTCTCACCCTAAACCCAGTGTTACTCAAACTTCTGGGCTCAAGCAATCCTCCAGTTACAGCCTCCCAAAGTGCTAGGATTACAGGTGTAAGCCACTGTGTGAGAGACAGTGATACTGTTTAAACTCATTACATATCTGACTGGCATTTCTCATTTTCTTCCCAAACCATCAATAAATGCCTCATATATCTTCTACAGTATTGTGAATTATCTTCTAACACTGTTCACAAGAAGTCCTCCATTCTTCTGCTCATGTTACATTAGATTGCTCTCAAGGCCAGCTGCATGGCTGTCACGCCTGCTTTTTTGGTTGTTTGCTTGTTTTGTTTTGTTTTTTTGAGTTGGAGTCTCACTCTGTCACAGACTGGAGTGCACAGGCACGCTCCTGGCCACCGCAGCCTCGACCTGCTGGGCTCCGGCGATCCTTCCGCCTCAGCCTTCCAAGTGGCTGGAACTATAGGCGCGCACTACCACGCCCAGCTAATTTTTTGATTTATTGTAGAGATGAGGTCTCTCCAAGTTGCCCAGGCGGGTCTTGAACCCGCGGTCTCAGGCAATCTACTCACCTCAGCCTCCCAAAGTGCAGGATTACAGGCTGAGTCACTGAGCCCGGCTTGCTTGCTGTGTTTTATATGTCATGTCTTCTTCTGTGGTTTTCACTCTCATTTTACTCTAAGTACTTGTTTATAACACATCCTCATCCTTACATATTTGCTAGGTTTGGTTTGCAAAATTTTCAATTTAAAAAGTAATTTTCTTAGGTTTTTCCCCCTAACTTTAATGTTATAAATTATTTCAATGACATTCTGAGACCTGATCTTTTGTGTTGAGTCTTTTTTTTTTCCTCTTCTCTCTCTCTCTCTAGAAACTCTTACGATTTGTCTTTATGTCTGGAGTTTTAAAATTCTAGAATGATGTACCTTGATGTTATAAATTATTTCCATGACATTCTGAGACCTGATCTTTTGTGTTGAGTCTTTTTTTTTCCTATTCTCTCTCTCTCTCTCTCTCTCTCTCTCTCTCTCTCTCGAAACT
>NW_007231087.1:0-7172 GCF_000164805.1 Carlito syrichta | reverse complement strand
ACAAGTTGACTTAAGCAGCTAGCAACCTGGCACAACTAGTTGACTTTACTAGTTTGTCAGCTGACTACCCACCTGTTTAACTAGCTCTATACCTAGCTAGCTAGCTGGCTAGTCAGCAGACTTAGCTAGCTGACTTAATTAGCTATCCAGCTGGTTAGCAAACTGACTTAAGAAGCTTGCTACCTAGCTAGCCAGCTGGCTAGCCAGTTGAATTAACTAGCTGACTTAAATAGCTGGCCTACTTGCCAGACAGCTGAATTAACTAACTTGCTATATAGCTAGCCAGCTGGCTAGCTAGCTGACTTTAATAGGTGACTTAACTAGCTAGCCAGCTGACTACACAGCTGACTTAAGTAGCAAGTTACCTAACTAGCCAACTGGATATCCAGCAGACTTAACTAGGTGGCTTAACTAGCTAGCCACCTGGCTAGATAGCTGTCTTAACTAGCTACCTAACTAGCCAGGTGTTTAGCCACCTGACTTAACTAGGTAACTTACATAGTTAACCAGCTGGCTAGCAGGCTGACCTAACTGTCTAGCTACCTAGCTAGACAGATGGATAGCCAGCTGAGATAACTAGCTAGCGAAATACATAGCCTCCTGGCTTGCCAGCTGACTTCACCTAACTACTTACCTAACCAGTTGGTTAGTGAGCTGTTTAACTAGCTTACTTAACTAGCTAGCTAACTGGCTAACCATCTGGCTTAAATAGCTAGCTACCCAGGTAGGCAGCTGGCTAACCTGCTGACTTAACTAGCTAGAAAACTGACTTAATTGGCTGACTTAACCAGCTAGCTACCTAGCTAACCATCTGTCTTACTAGTTGGTTTAACTAGCTAGCTACCTAGCTAGCCAGCTGACTTAACTAGCTGACTTAACTAGCTAGCTAGCTGGCATAACTAGCTGACTTTAGCTAGCCAGCTGAATTAACTAGCTGACTTAACTAGCTAGCTAGCTGACATAACTAGTTGACATATAGCTAGCTTCCTAGCTAGTCAGCTGACTTAACTAGCTGAAATAACTAGCTATCCTGATGGATAGTCATCTGAATTAAATAGCTTTTTAACTAACTAACCAGCTGGATAGCCAACTGACTTAATGAGCTGACTTCACTAGCTAGCTAGCTGGTTTCCAGCTGGCTAAACAAGCTGAGTTAACCAGCTAGTCAGCTGGCTAGCCAGCTGACTTAACTAGCTGGCTGCCTATCTAGCAAGCTGACTAGCCAACTGACTTACCTAGCTGAGTTAAGCTAGCAAACTGGCTAGCCACCTCACTTAACTAGCAAGATACCTACCTAGCCAGCAGGCTAGCCAGCTGATTTAACTAGCTAACTTTAGCAGCTAGCCTGCTGGCTAACATGCTGGCTTATTTAGCTAGCTACCTTCCTAGCCAGCTGGCTAGACAGATGACTAAACTATCTGACTTAACTAACTAGCCATTTGGCGAGCCAGCTTACTTAACTCAAAGACATCACTACCTAGCCAGGTAGCTATCTAGCTGACTTAACTAGCTAGCTACCTACCTTGCCAGTTGGCTAGCCAGCTCTCTTATCTAGCTGAGATAAACAGTTAGACAGGTGACTAGCCAACTGACTTAACTACCTCGCTACCTAGCTAGCGAGTTGGCCAGCCAGCTGATTTAATTAGCTGAATTAACGAGGTAGCTACCTAGCAAGACAGCTGACTTAAATAGTTGGCTAACTAGCTAGCTACCTAGCTACCAGCTGATTTAAACAGTTAGCTAACTAGGTAGCTGCCTAGCTAACAAGCTGATTTAAATAGTTAGCTGCATAGCTAGCTGCCTAGCTAACAAGCTAATTTAAATAGTTAGCTGCATTTTTTAAATAGCTAGCTGACTTTACCAGCAAGCTAATTAATTAGTTTACCCGTTATCTAACGTGATAGCTAGCTGTCTTAATCATCGGACATAACTCTTTAGCTAACGAGCTTCCTAAATGACTCAAGCAGCTGACATAACCCGTTAGCTTTCTAGCTAGCTAGCTGACTTATGCAGCTGACTTAACTTGTAAGCTAACTAGCTAGCTAGACTACTCAACCAGCTGACTCAATCCATTTGCTAACTAGCTAGATAGATGACTCAACCAGCTGACCTTACCAGTTAGTTAACTACCTAACTACCTGACTCAACCTGCTAACTTAAACCATTAGCTAACTTACTACCTAGCTGTTTCAACCAGCTGACTTAATTAGAAAGCTGACTTAACTTGCTGAATTAGGAAGGTGACCAAACTACTTAGGTAGCTGACTTAACTGGCAAATTAACTAGTTAGCTAGTTGATTAAAATACCTGAGTTAAATAGTTAGCTCACTATTTAACTAGCTGTATAACTAGCTGACTTAACTAATTAGCTAACTAGTTAGGTAGCAGACAAGTAGCTGAAAAATATTTAGCTAACTAGTGAGCTAGCTGACGTATTAGGTGACTTAGCTAGCTAGCTAGTTAGCTAGCTGACTTAGCTAGCTGACTTAACTAGTTGGCTAAAAAGATAGCTAGCTGACTTAACGATTTGGTTCAAAATTTAGCTACCTGTATTAACTAGTTGGTAAACAAGTTAAGTAGCTTAATTAATTTTTTAATGATTTAGCTAGGTGACTTTACTTGGTTTACAAGTCGGCAGAATAGTTAGCTGCTTTAACACATTGGCTGACTACACGACTGACTTGTTATCTGGCTTAACAAGTTGGCCACCTAGTCGGCAGACTAGTTAGCTGGGTTATATTGCTGACTGACGAGTTTGTCCATAGTCTGTTTTGTTACTACTTGGATGACTGGTGGGCTGACCTAACTAGTAGGCTGATTAGTAGGTCGATTAGTTAGATGGCCTAACATGTCAGGACTAATTAGCTGAGCTAACTTGTTGACTGCCAAGTTGGCCCACTATTTGGCTGATTGGTTAGCTGACTTAACTTGTTGGCCAGCTAGGCGGCCGAACGGTTAGCTGACTTAACTAGTCCGCCAGCGAGTGAGCCAGCAGGTGAGCCAATTTAACTCATTGTCCAGAAAGTGATCTGACAGGTCAGCTGACTTAACTAGTCAGCCGGCAAGTGAGCCGCCCTGTCAGCTGACTAACTATTCAACTGGCGAGTGATCTGACTCATCAGCTGACTTTAGTTGACTGGCAAGTGAACTGGCTGGTCAGAGGACTTAACTAGTAGGTTGACCAGTGAGCTGACCAGTGAGCCAACTTAACTAGTCGACCAGAGAGTGAAGTGACAGGTGAGCTACCTTAACTAGTCAGCTGGCATGCGAGATGACTGGTGAGCTGAATTAACTAGTCGACTGAAGGGCAAGACAACTAGCTAGCTAACCTATTGGCCTGTGAGAGAGCTGAAAAGTTAGTTGACCTGCTGTCTGGAGAGCAAGCAGACTAGTTTGCTAATTAATTCAGCTGACTAGTAAGCAGGTCAAATATTTAAGTTAGCTAGTTAAGTTAGCTGGCTTGCCAGCTGGCTATCTATGTAGTGAACTTAACCAGATAGCCAGCTGTCTGGCAAGCTGTCTTAATTAGCTAGCCAGCTGAATGGTCAGCTGAATTAACTATCTGTCTTTACCAGTTAGCCAGTTGGATAGTCAGCTGACTTAACTAGCTAGCTACCTAACTAGTCAGCTGGGAAGCCAGCTGAATTAACTAGCTGACTTAACTAACTATCCTGCTGCTAGCCATCTGACATTACTAGATTGCTGCCTAGCTAGCCAGCTGGCTAGCCAACTGACTTAGCTAGTTTACTTAACCAACTGCCAGCTTGCTAGCCAGCTGACTCAACTCGATTCGTTAACTAGTAAGCCAGCTGGCTATCGAGCTGCCATAACTAGCTCCCTACCTAGCTAGCCAGCTGGCTAGCCAACTGAATTAATTATCTTGCTGCCTAGCTAGTCATCAGGCTAGCCACCTGAATTAACTAGCTGACTTATATAGCTTGCCTGATTTCTAGTCAGCTGATCAAACTAGCTTGCTTAATAGCTAGCCTGCTGGCTAGCCCACTGACTTAACTATGTGTCTTAACAAGCTAGCCAGTGGGCTAGACATCTGACCTATTTATTTAGTTACCTAGCTAGCCAACTGTCAAGCCAGTGAATTAACTAGGTGACATAACTAGCTAGTCAGCTGGCTAGTAGGCTGACATAACTGTCTATCTACCTAGCTAGTCAGCTGGATAGCCAGCTGACTTAACTAGCAAGCTATCTAGGGAGCCCGCTGGTTTGCCAGCTGACTTATCTACCTAGCTACTAACTAACCAGCTGGCTAGTGAGCTGACTTATCTAGGGTGATTAACTAGCTAGCTAACTGACTAGCCAGCAGACTTAACAAGCTATCCACCCAGCTAGGCAGCTGGGTAGTCAGCTTAATAACTTGCTGACTTAACCAGTTAGCAACCTGATTTAACTAGCTGACTAAACTAGCTAGCTACCTAGTAAGACAGCTGGCATAGCTAGCTGGCTTAACTAGCTAGCTACCTAGCTAGCCAGGTGACTTACCTAGCTGACTTAACTAGCTAACTAGCAGACATGCCTTGCTGTTTTATATAGCTAGTTTCCTAACTAGCCAGCTGACTTAACTAGCTGAAATAACTAGCTAGCCTGATGACTAGCCATCTGACTTAACTAACTTTTTACCTAGATAACCAGCTGGATAGCCAACTGACTTAATGGGCTGACTTAACTAGCTAGTCAGCTCGTTGCCAGGTGACTAAACTAGCTAACTTAACCAGCTACCCAATTGGCTAGCCAGCTGACTTAAGTCACAGACATCACTAGTTAGCCTGGTATCTATCTAGCTGACAACTATCTAGCTACCTAAGTTGCCATTTGCCTTGCCAGCTCTCTTAACTAGGTGAATTAACCAGCTAGCTAGCTGGCTAGCCAACTGACTCAACTGGCTCACTACCTAGCTAGCCAGCTGGCTAGCCAGCTCACTTAAGCTGACTTAACTAGTAAATAACCTAGGTAGTCAGCTGACTTAAATAATCAGCTAACTAGCTAGCCACCTAACTAGCAAGCTGACTTAAGTAGTTAGCTAACTACCTAGGTACCTAGCTAACAAGCTGACTTAAATAGTTGCCTAGGTTGCTAGCTGACTTAAGCAGATGGCTATGTAGTTAGCTTACTTATTATCTAACATGCTAGCTAGTTGACTTAATCTTCTGACTTAACCTGTTAGCTAATGAGCTAGCTAGCTGACTCAACCAGAGACTTAACTCGTTAGCTAACAACCTAGCTAGCTGACTAATCCAGATAACTTAACTGGTTAGCTAACTAGCTAGCTAGAGTACTCAAACAGCTGACTCAACCCGTTTGCTAACTAGCTAGCCTGCTGACTCAACCAGCTGACTTAACATGTTAGTTAACTAGCTAACTACCTGACTCAACCTGCTGACTTAACTAGTTAGCTAATTACCTAGCTAGCTGTCTTAACCAGCTAACTAAATTAGAAAGCTGACTTTACTAGCTGACTTAGTTAGCAGAATTAACTACTTATCTACCTGATTTTACTGAGTGACTTAACTAGTTAGCTAACTGACTTAACTACCTGAATTAAATAGTTAGCTAAATATTTAGCTGGCTGAATAACTAGCTGAGTTAACTAGTTAGATAACTAGTTAGGTAGCAGACTTAAGTAGCTGACTTAAATATTTAGCTAACTAGTGAGCTATCTGACTTAGCTAGCTGACTTAGCTAGCTAGCTAGTTAGCTATCTGACTGAGCAAGCTGACTTAACTAATTGGCTAATGAGATAGCTAGCTTACTTAACAAGTTGGTTAACAAGTTAGCTAACTCTTTTAACTTTTGGTAAACCAGTTAACTAGCTCTTAATTAGTTGGGTAACGAGTTAGCTAGGTGACAACTTGTTGGCTGATGATTTGGCCAATGACTTATCTGGTTTAACACATTGACTGACTAGTCGGCTGACTAGTTAGCTGGGTTAATTAGTTGACTGACGAGTTGGCCCACAATTTAGCTCAGTTAACTATATGGCTGGCTAGCTTGCTGACCTAACTAGTTGGCAAACTAGTTGGCTGACTATTTAGCTGACCTAACTAGTCAGCCCACAAGTTACCTGACCTAACTTGTCATCTGACAAGTTGGTCGAGTAGTCGACCTATTGATTAGCTGACTTAATTAGTTGGCCAACTAGTCGGATGACCGATTAGCTTACTTAACTAGTAGACCGGTAAGTGAGCCCACAGCTGAGCTGACAACTAGTCGGCCAGCGAGTGAGCCGACTGGCCAGCTGACTTAACTATTCAGCTGGCTAGTGAGCCTACTGGTCAGCTGATTTAACTAATCAGCTGGCGAGTGAGCTGACTATCCAGCTGACTTTAGTCGACTAGTGAGTGAGCCGAATGGTCAGAAGAGTTAGCTAATCAGCTGGCAAGTGACCCGACATGTGAGATGCCTTAACTAATCAGCCGGTTTGTGAGTCAACAGGTGAGCTGACTTAACCAGTCAGCTGTCGAGCAAGCCGACTAGTTAGCTAACCTGTTGGGCTGTGAGCGAGTTAACATTTAGTTGTCCTGTTGGCTGGCGAGTGAGCCAACTAGTTTGCTGATCAGTTTGCTGGCGAGCGAGCCGACTAATTACCTGACCTAATGGAAAGCGAGCAATCCCACTAGTTATTTGACCAGATAGCTGAGTTGCTAGCCTTCTAGTTCGCTAAATAATTAGCTGATTTGCTAGCTGACTTAACTAGCTAGCTGACAAGCTAACTGACTATCTAGCTGACATAACTAGCTAGCAAACAAGCCATCTAACTCTCTAGCTTGCTGACTTGACTACCTAGATATCTGGCTAGTTAGCTGGCTAACTGACTTAACTATCTAGCTGATTATCTAACTGACTAGATAGCTGACTTAACTAGCTATCAGACTAGCAAGTTGACTACCTAGCTGACTTCACTAGCTAGCTGAATGTTTAGATGATTTGCTACCTGGCTTAAGCTAGCTGGCTAGCTAGTTGACTTAACTAGCTGACTAGTAAATTGGCTGGATAGCTGGCTAGCCACTTGACTTAACTAGCAAGTTAACTGGTTACCTACACGGCTAGCCATGTGACATAACTAGCTATATACCAGGCTGGCTAGCTATCTTGGCAGCCACCTAGCTAGCTGGTGGGCTGACCAGCTGGCAAGCCACCCAGCTTAAATAACCATTTGG
>NW_007231086.1:5920-18665 GCF_000164805.1 Carlito syrichta | reverse complement strand
GAAGTCTGACGACATGCACAACATTGAAACAGTACCTAATCTATGACCATACACATTAACTCTAAATGGATCAAAGATGTAAACATAAAACTTCAAATTATAATAATCTTAGAAAATGCAGGAGACACCTTTATGGAAACTGGAACCAGAAACTAATTCCTCTTCAGAGCCCTAAATGCCCATGTCTTAAGAAGTAAGTTGGACAATGTTATCTCATTGAATTAATACACTTCTGCAAAACAAAAGAAACCATTAGAAGAGAGGAGATATAGCCAATAGAATGGGAAAAACGATTCTCCACCTATATATCTGTAAAAAGGCATAACATCTAGAATCTACAAGAAACTCAAACACTCAGAAAAATCAGACAAACATTCCCTTTGAAAAGTGTGCAAAATATGTGATTGAACTCTTTTCACAAGAAGAGATCCGGGTAGCCAGCAGACACATGAAAATTGCTCAGCTTCACTCATCATCAAAGAAATATAAATTAAACCAATTTGAAATATCGCATACCCCAGTGAGACTGGCCATCACTAATAAACAATAACAGATGCAGTTAAGGATTTTGGAAGAAATACATGCTTCTACACTGCCTGTGGACTGACAAGTAGAGCAATATGTTTTGAAAATTGTGTTGTGGTTTGTAAAGCGACAAGATGTTGATTTACCATGTGGCACAGTAATTTCCCTGTAGAGATTATACCTAGAGGAACTATAATCATTTTACCGAAATTATAACTGCACATGTATGATATTTCCAGCTCTAATCATAATTACAAAAAACAGGGTACCAAGCATGTTACCCATCAAAACTGGTATTGATAAAATAAATGTGGTATATACAGAGGGGAATATTATGCAGCCATAAAAAAGGACAGATATAAGGATTTTGCAGAACGTTTGATGCATATGAGGTAGGACATTTTCAGTGGTTTATCACAGAAACAAAGAACAGAATTCCATACGTTCTCACTCATCAGTTGAACCTGATCACTTATAGTGCTGTAAGAAAATGATTGGCATAGTGGAAAACATTTCAGGGAGAGGTGTGAGATTGTCTGTGGAGGGATACTGATAGGGAAGGGAGAGACTTACCTCATCAACCATGGACCCTGCTTAATCAATGCTTGTATATCTAACTGTGAATTGTACCCCACATCTTTAAAAAATTTAAAATAAATAATTAAATAAATCAATAAATGAAAGCTGTAAAACATGCAACTGACTTTATTTGTTTTTGTTTTTTTTACTTTAAAAATGGTTACAATTCAGGTTTGGGCCTTGAAATATTCATTATACATAGATGGATTTTTTAAGAATTGTATAATACTCCAATGATAACTCCTTTTCTTTTTAATACGTTTTAATACATGGTGCAATCTGCCTTAAAAATTGACAAATGCAGTGTTTCTCACATAAATTCAGAATGTTTTATTTTGCCTAAATTGAATCTTGTTGAGATTCCAGATCTATATCATTCTCAGAAAACTGAACCTTGAGATTCAGCGTACCTAAGTGCTATTCAGAAGGCAGAATGCATAATAAATCTTAAAAATTTGAGAAAATAAAACAATATCGTAATTTAATACAGCTTTTTCTATTCTTAAAATTGTATACATTTTCGTGGTGCTCTCTGTAATTTCTGTTTTAAATTTTGATTAAATGTTACAGATGGGCAATCCTTAGATAAAAGTTTCCCTTATATTTTTGAAGGAAATATAAAATCACTTTCCCTTTCTATTTTAAACCAATTTATAGCTGTTAAAAGAGTATTTCCATTGAATCCCCTAGTATTTTCTCTACCTGAGACATAATAGTCTATTCTGCAACAAAGTATCCGAAGAATCTGATACTTCTAATCACCAAGCATTTACAATGAGGCACACAGAAAAAAGAGAATTTGAGGCCCAATATATATAAACCAAAATAACATGGAGATTTACAAAGCTGTAAGTATTTGGGTGCTGCATTAGTATAAAAATTTGGATAATTGAAAATTCTGGAAAATTAATTATGATCTTAGCAAAAGTAAAGTTCAAATCCTGTAGGAAAAAGGGCTAAAAAGGCTGTTATACAATACTAAAAACATCCAAAAAGTTTATAAATTAAAGAAAGTGCGAATATATTATTTTTTGTGCTATCACCAAGCTCCAACAGGAATCCATGAATATAATAATAAGATACTATCTCTTGGGCAACACCTTTAGGTCCCCTCCCAGTTTGGGAGTTTCTCAGACCTCTCGATAAAGACTGCTTTAAAAAGGAAAAAAGAAAGACTACCTCGTTTAGAGGATTCTTGAATGGTCACTTATCCCTGGAGAAATTTTTGGATAGGTGTCAACACATGATTCTCTTAACTTCTTGGGATTGAAATCCACCATGTCTACCGCATTTGACAGAGCACTGTACACAAGTGCTTGAAGCCTAATGATTGCTCAGTAGTCAAGGTCACTCCCATTAGGATGTCAAAGTTCTGAGACTGATGTCATCATTGACAATTTGACATGGTTCTTTCCCTAAGATTACTTACCTCTTTTAATGTAAAAATGAACCTTTTCATCAATGTATAGATTCAATGAAATAACGATTAAGTTAACATCATTCTTCTCAGACCTGGAGATTACAATAAAGGATTCATATGGTTGGGCTCGCTGGCTCAGCCTGTAATCCCGAACCTTTGGGTGGGTGACGTGAGTGGATTGCCTGAGCTGGTGGGTTCAAGACCAGCCTGGGCAGCAAGATCTCATCCCTACAATAAATCAAAAAATCATCCGGGTGTGGTAGAGCATGCCTGTAATTCCGGATACTTGGAAGGGCTGAGGCAGAAGAATCGCCAGAGCCCAGCAGGTCGAGGCTGTAGTGTCTGGGAGTGGCCCCTACTCTCCAGTATGGGCGACAGAGTGAGAATCCAACTCAAAAAAAGTAATAATAATTCATATGAAACCATAAAAAATCATAAATACCCTAAAGAATCTTATCAAAAGAAACAAAGCAGGAGCTATCGCAGTTCCAGATTTCAAACTTTGCTATATATTCACAGTAATCAACCCAGCCTAGTATTTGTACAAGAATAGAACCATAGGCCAATGGATCAAGACAGAGAATGAAATGCTCAAATTCTCAACCAACTCATCTTTCCCAAAACCTCCAAGTCCCACTGGGTAATGGAGAACATATTTGGTAAATGGTACTGGGAAAAGTCTGAACATACACAATATTGAAACAATACCTCAATCTATCACCATACACATTAACTCTAAATGGATCAAAGACCTAAACATAAAACACCAAATTATGATAATCTTAGGAAACTCAGGAGACACCATTAGGAAAACTGGAACTGGAAATGAATTCCTTTTCAGAGCCGTAAATAACCATACCTTAAGAAGTAAGTTAGACAAGTGTGATCTTATCGAATTAACATACTTCTGCAAAACAAAAGAAACCTCCAGAAGAGCAGGAATATAACCAACAGAATGGGAAAAGCGATTCTCCACCTATATATTAGCCAAAAGGAATAACATCTAAAATCCACAAGAAACTCAAACACTCAGAAAAATCAGACAAACATTTCCTTTGAAAAATGTACAAAATACGTGATTGGACTCTTTTCATACGAAGATATCTGGGAAGCCAGCAGACCCATGAAAATTGCTCGGCCTCACTCATCATCAAAGAAATTCAAATTAAACCACTTTGAAACCCCTGTGATACTGGTCATCATTAATAAAACAAACAATAACAGATGCAGTTAAGGATTTGGGAAGAAATAAATGCTTCTACATTTCATGTGGACTGACAAGTAGAGCAACATCTGTGGAAAATTGTGTGGTGGTTTGTAAAGGGACAAGATGTTGACCTACCATGTGACTCAGTAATTTTCCTGTAGAGAATATACCTGGAGGAACTAAAATTATTTTACCGAAATGACAACTGCACATGTATGATTTTTCCAACTCTAATCACAATTGCAAAAATCATGCTACCAACCATGTTACCCATCAAAGCTGGAATGGATAAAATAAATGTGGTATATATAGAGGGGAATATTTTGCAGCCATAAAAAAAGGAGAGATATAAGAGTTTTGTAGAACGTTTTATGCATATGAGGTAGGACATTTTCAATGATTTATCACAGAAACAAAGAACAGAATTCCATACGTTCTCACTCATGAGCTGAACTTGATCACTTATAGTGCTGTAAGAAAGTGATTAGGAGTAGTGGAAAACTTTTTTGGGGGGGTGAGATTGGCAGTGGAGGGATACAGGGAAGGAAAGGAGAGGCATACCTCATCAACCTGCTTAATTAATGTTTGTATATCTAACTCTGAATTGTACCCCACATTTTTAAAAAAATTAAAATAAATTATTAAATAAATCCATAAATGAAAGCTGCAAAACACACAACTGACTTTACTGATTTATTTTACTTTAAAAATGGTTACATCTCAGGGTTGGGTCTAGAAATATTAATTATGCAGGGACTGATATTTTAAGAATTGTATACTATTCCAATGATAACACCTTTTCCTTTTAATACGTTGGAATACATGGTATAATTCTGTCTTCAAAATTGACAGCTACAGTGTTTCTCACATAAATTCTGAATGTTTTATTCTGCCTAAATTGAAACTTGTTGAGATTCCAGATCTATATCATTCTTAGAAAACTGAACCTTGAGATTCAGTGTACCTAAGTGCAATTCAGAAGATAGAATGCATAATAAATAGTAAAAATTTGAGAAAATAAAACAGTATCATATTTTAATACAGCTTTTTCCATTCTTAAAATTGTTGCACATTTTCTTGGTGCATTCTGTATTTTCTGCTTGTTAGTTTTGATTAAATGTTCCAGATGTCTAATCCTTAGATAAAAGTTTCCCTTATATATTTGAAGGAAATATAAAATCACGTTCCCTTTATATTTTAAACTAATTTATATATTAAAAGAGTATTTCCATTGAATCCCCTAGTATTTTCTATACCTAAGACATAATGCTCTACTCTGCAACAAAGTATCTGATTAATCTGAAACTTTTAATCTCCAATAATTTACAATGGGACACACAGAAAAAAGAGAATTTGGGGCCCAATATATATAAACCAAAATAACGTGGAGATTTACAAAGTAGTAAATATTTGGGTTTTGTATTAGTGTAAAACTTTAAATAATTGAAAATTCTGGAAATTGATTATGATCTTAGCAAAAGCACAGTTCAAACACTGTAGAAGAAAGGTCTAAAAGGCTGTTACCTAATACTAAAAACATCCAAAAGTTTCTAAACTAAAGAAAGTGTTGTGAGCCGGCCATGGAGGCCCACTGAGCCTTAGGGATCAGGAAGGACCATTGACCCGAGACCACTAAGATGGATTCGGGAGCTATTGACCCCATTTCCTCCCCCTTTCTACTCAGCACTAACCAGATTAAGCTCTTGTGAGCTCAAAACATAGAAACTCTGAGATCGTGACAGACACAAGCTAACTTTAGAAGCTCATTGCTCCCATTCTTCCACAAAATGAAGTTTTGGCTTTCACACAACTTATAATTTAAACTCGTGTCACATCTAAGAGCCTTAGTATTGGTCACAGGTTTCTGGGTCATGATCTTAGGATTTCTTGAAGGTGTAAATTGTAGCATATAGTTTTAGAAGACAGCCAAAGAATGCGACTGGGTTACTTGCAAGTAGCCCACTGTGAACTTTGGACTGGGTGACATTCCAAACATTCTAGGATGGGCCACTTTCGTCGGTAAAGTACAAACTTAAGCTTTTATAGAATTGTTTAACTTGGCATAAATCAATCAGCTTAGGATGAAAAAGGTTTATAGAATATATCAGTCACGGATTAGGTTATCCTTTCTTATGGGATTTTAAGATTATCATATGAAAAGGGTTTGAAGGCAATCATTGATTAAGTTTTCATGAATTAAGGTTTATGGTGGGTGGGGGACGCCCCTCCCACAACTGACTTTGTGTATAAAAGACCCATTGTGATTCCCAATAACACACATAGCTTCTGCACTGGACCAAAGTCCAGTCTCTTTCTTTTTCTCTCTCTCTCTTCTTTCTTCTTCCCCCCAATCACCAATGCCATCTCCAACTTTGGGGTACCCTGAAGCTGGCTGGAGCTGGTCTCTGGCAAGAAAGTGCTAAAATATTATTTGGTTGTGCTATCACCAAGCTCCAACAGGACTCCATGGCCATAATAATAAGAGACTACCTCTTGGGCAACGCCCTCAGCTCCCCTCCCAGTTTGGTAGCTTCTAGGTCCTCTCAACAAAGACTGCTTTAAAAAAAAAAGCGAATACCACATTTAGAGTATTCTTGAATTGTTACTTATCCCTGGAGAAATTTTTGTAAAGGTGTCAACACATGATTCTCTTCACTTCTCGGGAATGAAATCCACCATGTATACCACATTTGGCAGAGCACTGCACACAAGTGCTTGAAGCCTAAGGATTGCTCAGTAGTCAAGGTCCTTCCCATTAAGATGTCAAAGTCCTGAGGCTGAAGTCATCAATGACAATTTGACATGCTTGTTTCCCTGAGTTTGCTTATCACTTTTAATGTAAACATGAGCCTTTTCGTCAATCTACAGCTTCAATGAAATAACGATTAAGTTAACATCATTCTTCTCAGACCAGGAGATTGCCATAAAGTATTCATATGGCCAGGCTGGGTGGCTCAGCCTATAATTCCGCTCCTTGGGAGGCTGAGGTGAATGGATTGCCTGATCCCACAGGTTCGATACCTGCCTAGGCAGCAAGACCTCATCTCTACAATAAATCAAAAAATTAGCCGGGCATGGTGCAGCATGCCTGTAATTTTGAATAATTGGAAGGCTGAGGCAGCAGGATCGCCGGATGCAGCAGGTCGAGGTTGCAGTGACCATGAGCAGCTACTCCTCTCCAGTCTGGGAGACAGAGTGAGATTCCAACTCAAAAAAAAAAATTCATGTGAAACCATAAACAATCATGAATAGCCAAAAGAATCTTATCAAAAGAAACAAAGCAGGAGCTTTCACAGTTCCAGACTTCAAACTTTAGTATATGTTTACCATAATCAACTCAGCCTGTTATTGGTACAAGTATAGATCCATAAGCCAATGGATCTGGAGAGAGAATGAAATCCTCATATTCTCAACCAACTCATCTTTGATCCACTGGGTAATGGAGAACATATTCAGTAAATGGTGCTGGCAAAAGGCTGACAACACGCACAAGATTGAAACAGGACCACTATATATCACTATACACATTAATTCTAAAGGGATCAAAGACCTAAACGTAAAACACCAAATTACAATAATCTTAGAAAAGGAAGAAGACACCATTAGGGAAATTTGAACCGGAAACTAACTCCCTTTCAGAGCCCTAAATACCAATGCCTTAAGAAATAATTTAAAGAAGTGGGATCTCATCAAATTAATGTAGTTCTGCAAAACAAAAGAAACCATAAGAAGAGGAGGGATACAGCCAACAGAATGGGGAAAACGATTCTCCACATATATATCTATAAAAAGGCCTAACATCAAGGATCTACAGGATCTCAGACACTCAGAAAAATCAGACAAACATTCCCTTCGAAAAGTGTGCAAAATACGTGATTGGGCTCTTTTTATAGGAAGAGATACTGGCAGCCAGGAGACACAAGAAAATTTCTCAGACTCAATAATCATCAAAGAAATGCAAATGAAACCACTTTGAAATACCACATACCCCCTGTAACACTGGCCATCATTAATAAAAAGAACAATAAGAGATGCAGACCAGGATTTAGGAAGAAATATATGCTTCTACACTGCCTGTGGACTGAAAAGTAGAGCAACATCTTTGGAAAACAGTGTGGTGATTTGTAAAGGGTCAAGATATTGACCTACCATGTGACACAGTAATTACCTTGTAGAGAATATACCTGGAGGAACTCAAATCATTTTACCAAAAAGGGACCTGCACCAGTATGCTTTTGCAGCCCTAATCACAGTGCAATAAACATGATACCAAACCATGTTGCTTCTCAAAGCTGGAATGGATAAAAAAAAGTATATGTACACAGTGGAAGGTTGTGCAGCCATAAAAAGGACAGATATAAGGATTTTGCAGAACGTTTGATGGATATGAGGTAGGTCATTTTCACTGATTTATCACAGAAACAAAGAAAAGACTTCCATATGTTCTCACTCTTGAGCTAAACTTTATCACTTATAGTGCTGTAAGAAAGTAATTGACAGTAATGGAAAACTCTTCAGTGGGAAGGGTGAGATTGGAGGTGGAGGGATACTGCTAAGGAAAGGTGGGACATATCTCATCAACCAGAGACCCTACATAGTCAACGTTCCTATATCTAACTCTGAATTGCATCCCATATTTTTTTTAAATTAAATAAATAAATAAATAAATGAAAGCTGTAAAACATGCAACTGACTTTGTTTATTCTCTTTTTTATTTTTTTTTTTACTTGAAAAATAGTTACAATTCTGTGTTCGGCCTAGAAATGTTCATTATGCTGAGTTTGATTTTGTTAAGAATTGTATAATTCTCCAAAGATAACTCCTTTCCGTTTAATACGTTGGATTACATAGTATAATTCTGCCTTCCAAATTGACAACTTCAGTGTTTCTCACATAAATTCAGAATGTTTTATTCTGCCTAAATTGAAACTTGTTGAGACTCCAGATATATATCATTCTTAGAAAACTGAACCTTGAGATTCAGTGTACCTAAGTGCTATTCAGAAGGCACAGTGCATAATAAATCTTAAAAATTTTAGAAAATAAAACAGTATCGTAATTTAGTACAGCTTTCCTCATTCTTAACATCTATGAACATTTTCTTGGTGCACTCTGTATTTTCTGCTTGTTAATTTTGATTCAATGCTACAGATGTGTAGTTTTTAGAGAAAAAAAATTCCCTTATATAGTTGAAGGAAATATAAAATCACATTCCCTTTATATTTTAACCCAATTTATATTTTAAAAAGAGTATTTCCATTGAATCCCCAAGTATTTTCTCTACCTAAGACATAATGGTGTACTCTGCAACAAAGTATCCTATTAATCTGATACATTTAATCACCAAGTCTTTAAAATGAGGCACACAGAAAAAAGAGATTTTGGGGTCCAATATATATAAAGCAAAATAACATGGAGATTTACAAAGTGGTAAGTATTTGGGCACTACATTAGTATAAAAATTTAGATAAATTAAAATTCTGGAAAAGTGATTATGATCCTAGCAAAAGCAATGTACAAATCCTGTAGGAAAAACTGCTGAAATGCTGTTACACAATATTAAAAACATCCAAAGGTTTCTAAACCGAGGAAAGTGCTAAAATATTATTTGGTTGTGCTACAACCAAGCTCCAACTGGACTCCGTGACCATAGAAATAAAAGACTACCTCGTGGGCAAACCCCTCAATTCCCCTCCCAGTTTGGATGCTTCTTGGTTTTCTCAATAAGACTGCTTAAAAAAAAAAGACTACCACGTTTAGAGGATTCTTCAATGGTCACGTCTCCCTGGAGAAATTATTGAATAGGTTTGAACACACACTTCTTGGGAATGAAATCCACCATGTCTACTGCATTTGCCAGAGTACTGTACACAAGTCCTTGAAGCCTAAGCATTGCTCAGTAGCCAATTTCCCTCCTATTATGATGTAAAATTCTGAGGCTGTTGTCATAAATGACAATTTGCCATACTTGTTTCCCTGACTTTCCTTACCTCTTTTATTGAAAAAAATAGTGTTTTAGTCAATCTACGTATTTAATGAAATAACCATTAAGTTAACATCATTCTTCTCAGACCTGGAAATTACAATAAAGAATTCATAAGAAACCATAAACAATCATGATTAGCCAAAATATTCTTATCAAAAGAAACAAAGCCGATCTATAGCAGTTCCAGACTTCAAACTTTACTATATGTTTATGTTGGGAGCCGGAGGTGGAGGCCCACCTGAGCATTAGGGATCCAGGTGTGCTGCACTCCCTGAGACCACCAGGTTGTGTTCAGGAGTTGAAGGCCCATTCCCTCCTCCTTTCTTTGTTGCTTGGCATGACCCACTATCAGGGACTTTGATGATCTAAGCATGAAGTCCTGAGAATATGACAGGCATGGCTGACTCTAGGGATCTATTGTTCCCATTTCTCACAGACTGAGGTTTCGGCTTTAAACTTAACACAGTTCAAACTTAGGTCACCTTTGGGAGCCTTATACATGATACAAGCTTCTTTACAAGATTTTAAAGTATATTTGTAGAATTAGTATATACATTTAAAGAGCTGTTTCCAGGTTTAGATGGTATAGATGATTATCTAGATTTGCCAGAAATGGGCCAGAACGAACTTTGGACAGGGCCACATTCCTAAGAGCCCAGCGTCCACTTTGGGCTTTGGGCTGGGCTGCATTCTTTTAAACCAGTTCCTTAGTTACAATTAGTGTACGTTTTTTCTACTTATAATAGAAACTGAATTTATTTTATTCATAGAAAGTATTATAGAATAGTTTATTCTATGTCAGGAAATTATGGTAGTTCAAGCATGATCAAACATGATATTTTGAGGCTGTATAGAATAAAGTAATCTTATAAATTTCATTGTTCCCACTTTCTACTAATTGCGGTTTTGGCTTTAGTACAATTACAGTTTGTATTTGGCATTTATTTTAGAAGCTTTATTGCTGATGATCAGCCTTATATATTAGCATTAGCAATTAGAAACTTTTTTAGAAATTAAGATAGATACATAGGATTTTAGAATAGCCATTTTGTTAATAGATTGTAATGAATTGTTCCTAGAAAAGACCTAAGGTCTTCTTTCACCTGGACCACATTCTTTAGGAACTGGTTTGAGTTTCAATTAAGAGTTTTCATAGTGTAGGTAGAATTAGCACAGAATAGAAAGGTATTAGGATTTAAGTCAGTCATTAGGTGTTGGGTATGCATAAGTTTTAGAAGTTATTGATTATTACGGTTTTATGATGTTAGAATTGTTGTATTGCCTTTGAGGAACATAACCCAAGCATAAGGAACAGTGAGATAATTTTGGGATTGTCCTTCCTCATGCTTGGGAAAACACCTGGTGTGTGGGGGACGCCCCTCATCCGCCTGGCTTTGTGTTCACGTGAAAGTCTTGTAATTTGATTGGGATTGTCCTTCCTCATGCTTAAGAAAACACCTGGTGGGTGGGGGGATGCGCCTCATCCACCTGGTCTTTTGTTCACGTGAAAGTCTTGTGATTTAACATCTGAAAATTTGGGATAAAAAGACTAACGGTTGGTTCCAATAAACGGCTTCTGCTCATTTCACTGAAGAGTTGTCCACTTTATTTCTTTCTCTTTCTTCCTCTTTATATGTATCCCAACATCTTTTTTCTTTTAATATCTATCCCTACTACAGAATTGGCTTCTGCACTAGACAGAGTCCAGTCTCTTTCTTTTTCCCCCTTTCTCTTTCTTTCTCCCACAGGCTTCTCCTTTCAATGCTAAAGTCCTAAAGTCAAAAAATTTGCCTAATATTGCAGGTAATGCCCTTGCGGCTCCTGTCTTTCCTCTCGGTATGCAAGCAGTACAAGCTGAAGCAGAAAAAGAAGGAGATTTTAATTCCACAACTTGTTTCCCAATGCAATTTTATCCCGGTGCTGATGGAGTGGATCAAGCTCACTGGGAAACCTTACCATATAAATTGGTAAGAGAGTTATGGGAAGCAAGATCAAAGTATGGTCCTCTTGCACCTTATGCAATTACTATTTTAGATCATTTTGCTTCTCGATGGATGGCTTTCACAATTGGCACCAATTACCCCAAAGCTGTTTGTCCGAAGGTGCTCATTTGTTATGGAAAACTGAGTATGAGGATCAAGTTAGAATTCAAATGGACCAGAATTTAAACGACCTGCTGGGTCATTCATTACGTCTCATGATATGCTCTCCGGGACTGGTATGTATTCCCAAATGGCTTATCAAATTTCTCTACCCAAAGTTGTTTTGCTTCAGATAAATCATTACCAGCAGACACTGCTCAGACTTCTTCTTTATCTGATGTAAAACAAAAGGCCAAGGAAAGTTATGAGGACTTTGTTTCCAGACTCACTATGGCTATTAATCTCGTAATTACTAATGAAGAAGCAGCAGAGATTCTTATCAAACAATTGGCTTTTGAAAATGTTAATAATACTTGTCAGGGTTTGCTTAGACCTATACACAAAACCAGACAGGCTACTGATTTTATATGCCAGTGCACAGATGTAAGCTCAGCTATTATGCAAGGAATGGCTTTGGCCACAGCAATTGAAGGAAGAAACATTTTTACAGATTGCTCAAGGTATGCAGGATGCAGGTGAACAGAAAAATGTTTCAGTGCAATCATGTTATGTGTGTGGACAAATCAGGCACATTAGTAGAAACTGCCCCACTAAGCTTAATGTTACCTCTCACTGCACCTCTTTCTAAGGTTTTCCTTTAAAAGTTGAGAATACTGAAATAAGGCCTGAACTTAGTTACACTTTTCCTTTTCTTATAGGAATGCAGAGAGCTTGAGCAATTAAAAAAAGTATATAAATAATGTGTAAGTAATATAAGTAAAATAAATAATATAAGTAAAAGTATATAAGTAATGTGTAAGTAATATAAGTAAAATAAGCAATACAAGCAATATAAGCAATGTATATATAAGCAATATAAGCAATATATCTAAGCAATATAAGCAATATATAAATAATATAAGTAATATATAAGCAATGTAAATAAT
>NW_007231086.1:0-5477 GCF_000164805.1 Carlito syrichta | reverse complement strand
AGTACAGGACTGGACTTGTGTTCCTCCACCACAACAATATTAACTCCAGACATTCCGGTGACACCAATTGCTAGAGAGTAAAGGGCCCTCTCCCCGAAGGAATAGTGGGTATAATGTTAGGCAGAAGCTCCTTGTCTTTACAAGGAATTTCCCTTATTCCTGGAGTGGTGGATTCGGATTACACAGGAGACATCCAGGTGCTTGTTGTTCCCCCTAGCAAAACAGTGCAGAGAATAGCCCAGTTGCTGCTCTTGCCTTATCACAAAGCAGGTAAAACTTTAACCTGCCTAAAGGTGATGATGGATTTGACTCTAGCAATGTTGCTTTTTGGGTTCAGGAGGTTATTAAATCTAGACCTCTAAAAGATGTATTTATACAAGGACTCAAAATTACAAGCTTGTTAGACACAGGAGCCTATGTTTCTTGTATTGCTGGAAAAAACTGGCCTGCTTCCTGGTCTACTCAGATAGCTACTTCAGGACTCATAGGCATTGGTCAAGTACCCTCAGTAGCCAAAGTTCACAGATTTTAAATTGGACAGATAGTAAGACTTCAGGAACCTTTTGCCCGTATGTTATTCCATCAATCACCTTTACATTATGGGGAAGAGATATTCTTATACAAATGGGCACGCTTTTGTACAGCCCCAATGATAAAGTCTTAGCACAAATGCTGTAGATGGACTACGACCCCTTTAAGGAATTTGGAAAAATGGGCAAGCAATACAGGAGCCTGTCCAAATAACAGGTATTGGTTATTTGATGTACCTTAGGGGCCACTTGTTTTCAAGACTGATTGCCTGGAAAGATAACAAACCAGTTTGGGTGGAACAATAGTCCATGCCATCAGAAAAGCTTAAGGCAGTCAAAAAACTAGTTTAACAATAATTAGGGGCTGGTCATATAGAGCCTTCTAGTAGCTCCACGAATGGCAACCACTAGCCCTTGAAACACTCCTATTTTTGTAATTAAGAACAATTCTGGTAAATGGAGATTTTACAGGATTTAACAGCAATTAACGCTACTATAGAAGTCATGGGAGCATTGCAGCCTGGATTGCTATACCTGTTAACTTTAATATTATAGTTATTGATTTACAGAATTATTTCTTTACTGTACCTTTAAGCCCAGAGGATTGTAAACAATTTACATTCAGTTTGCTCTCTGGGAATTTAAAAACTTTTGTTCCAGCTCCAGGAGGAGTCAACTCTCAAGTACTGAGACCTAACGTGCTATGGCAAATGGATGTAACTTACTTTCCCAGCTTTGGAAAATTTTCTTATTTGCATGTGACTGTGGATACATTTTCTCAAGTTAATTTAGCTTCAGCAAAAACTGAAGAAGACTACAAGGACGTGACACATTTATTCTTTTGCTTTTCACAACTAGGTATGCCAAAGCAACTGAAAACCAACAACGTTCCTGTATGTACATCTAAATCTCTCCAGAAATTTTGCTCCAAATTTACTATTTCTCATTCCACAGAAATTCCCCGCAATCCACAAGGTCAAGCCATAGTTGAAATAGTTCACCAAACTTCAAAAAAATCAATTAAGTTACAAGAGGGGAGTTCAAGTATAGCTCTCCTCACCACATCTTGAATCAATTAAACTTGGACTCTTCAGGCTACTCAGCTATGGCTAGACATTGAAATCCAGATGGAAGTATAACACCTCTGATAAAATGGAAGGCTCTCCTTATAGGAAAAGGGGAGGGCCTGTTTTATTTTGTGCTCTAATTAAGCATGTTACTAATCGTAATTTTTCTTATGAGTGCATTCCAACTCCCTCCCTATTGTTTTTATAATAAGTCTGCTTTTAATAATCACCAGCCTTCATGCTTAATGTCTACCTTTAAGTCTCTGAGTACAGAAAGCCTTTATCAGGACAATATCAATGACAGTTCGTTTCTGGCTGTGAGGGGCCAGCCCCTGCAGAGAGATTTACAGGGTCTTTTGGAAGGTGTAGCAGCATTGGTGATTATTCTGGAAAGAGAAAGAGAAAGAAAGAGAAGAGGGGAGAAAGAAAGAGACTGGACTCCTGCTCAAATGACCAGAAGCCGTTTAAAGGGTGTAATCTCAGGGCTTTTATCCCAAAACTCCACAAAGTTATCATCACGGGAATTTCTGCTGTTATGTTTATACAAAAGGTAGCATGTGTCTTTCATGTGAACAGGTCTAGGTGTACACAGGACAGTCCCCAATCTCAAGCAGATGTATTTTTTAAATATAAGGAAAAACATGAAGTTTTTATCTAGTTTTTATGTATCTTTAATTGTTTATAGCTATATAACATCGTTTAATATTTATATCTAAAACCAACATAATGATATATTGCCTTTTATTATTTTATGCTATTTCAAACTGGTTTTTATAAAACAATTGGTGTTATGGTTCCTCTCTCCTGGCACTAACCAGCCTAATACAAACTTCACTGACCCCCATAAATCAAACTGAACTAACCACACTTCTATAATAAAATGATTACTTAATTTTTCTTAATCTATATAAACTATTTTCTAAAACCTATATCTATTAATTTATAAAGGTCACGTCAAAAGAACCTTTGCCCTGTATTAAGGCTCCTCAATGTGACTCAAAGCCAAACTTAAATGTGATAAAGTAAAAGACCATAAGCCATGGGGAATGGGAACAATAGACTCCTCAGTTAGCTGTGTACGTTCCGGTCTCAGAGTTTTCTGTTAGAGCCAGATGGAGTTTATCTTCATAGTTTGTGCCAAATGGAAGAGGGAGGGAATTTGTCAACAGCTCTTGAAGACATCCTAGCAGTCTCGGGGTCGACTGCCCTTCCTGATCCCTAACACTCAGTGGGCTTCCGTGGCCGACTCCCAACATCTCCCCCTTTTTAATTTTTTAGCATGAAATCATGAAATTCCATACTGAGTTGAGATATACTCTTTTTTAACACTCTGAAAATGATTGGAAGTAGACACAGCAATAAAATAATCACTGCTCCACAAATTGCCACATTAATGATTATAGACATTAACAATTTTTGATCAATGAATGAAGAAAAAATGTTAAATATAGAACTGGCCAATTTAGTAGGCCGGGATTGCTTTTCAGCAATTGTCATGTATTGAATTTTTTGATGTAATTTAGTAAGGTCCATGCTCAAGTCTGAATTATTCCAAATTTCAAGAATATGATTTTTAATTTTGTCCCATGTGTGGACAGATGTATTTACCTCTAAAGGAGTGAGGCATTTAACTCAGAGTTTAAACATTTAAACTCAGAGTAACATCGAAGAGCCAACCTAATTTTTGAAGTCACAAGTTTTTGTCCTATAGTTAGAACCACTTTTTCCAAAGCATTAACTTTGCTCTCTAGCTTGTCATCAATAATCTCTTGGGTTGCTAAGGCTATAGAAACTTCTTAGATAACTGATTAGTGAAGGTAGCTGCATGAACTTTCTAAGCTAAAGTCACAGCTGAAAATGTTTTCAAAGTATCAATAGCTATTAGGGCTGTAATTCCCAAGACTACAGTGGGCAAAAACCTTTTTTGCCTTTTTTTCAGAAGAGAATTGACTTTATACAACGTTTGTAAACCATAGTCATCCTACCAGTAAGATGACAGTTGTACTGGAATTGTTAAATAGGGAGGTTGTTTTAAGATTACAAATCCCTTGTAAAAGGCATGAGTTAAACAATAGTTAAAAGACATTCCACACAAGACACCTTATAAACATTATTGTGATAGTCAGTTGTAAAAGTTTGATATTTATTTTATACAAGAAAAACATAAGGGGATTGTAAGCAGGCTCTTATTTTATAGGTATGAAATAACAATCTGTTTATTTCTGATAGTAGTTATTATAGCTTTTCACTAGGTATAAATGGTCTACTATAGATTCATGAGCACATTCTTTCCACTCTGGATACCCAGTGTCTCATTGGATGGGTAACCAGTCTTTCGTGGTATTGTTAAGAGAGCAGATGGGTATGTTAGATTGGGGCGAAGATTTTGTGACACGATGGGGAAAGTCATCATTTCTCCTACTTTTTCAGTCAAATATCCCATTTGTTCTCATGCTGGTAGTCATGAACGGTGAGCACTGAAGGCATTACGTCTGGTAGTTCGTTGTCTTGTATGGGACAGCTCAAAGTTGTTATCTCCTTGGGTAAATCATGCTGAAGTTGTGGATCAGCAAGCAGTGGGTGTTTCTGAAGCAATGAGAAGGTTTCTCCTCCTGGCGACTAGCAGGTATGTTGTTATGTCTAATGTTTTTCTGAATTGGTAGTATCCTCGCCACTTGTTTTGGTCACTGGGTTAATGTGGGCATATCGGATAAATCGATCAGGAATCCAAATAGGAGTAGACTTGTTTTGCGGATATATGCATGTTGTATCACGTCCTTGTAGGCTTTTCCAGTTTTTGTTGAAGCTAAAATAATATGAGAAAATGTATCTACAGTGACATGTAAATAAGACAATTTCCCAAAGCTGGGAAAGTGAGTTATATCCATTTGTCATAGTACATTTGGTTTTAGTTCTCGGGGGAGGATTTTGTTTTATAAATTGTAATAGTGGACTTTTGGGTAAATGAAACAAAACTTGTCTCCTATAATCAGTTAGGGCTATCTGACAATCGTCACTAGTTTGAAACAAAGTCTGAAATTGAAGTTTATTATTGAACAATTATATTGTGTCTATTATGTCTAAATATTGTAACGCTTTTTTGTCTTCCCTTGGTTATAAGTAAGCTATTAAATAGGGATAGGAAGCCTTTTTTAAAAAGAGGTTACTGGTAGATGGAGTTGTTTTATTGATTTTTATTGCCACAGACATTCTGTGCGAGTGTGGAGAGTGGCCAGAATAATTAAGTACCAAGATAGGCGGTAATCTATTCTCTTAACTTTTTGAGACTCAATAGCCTTTTCCATAAGGGACAAGGCTTCTTTGGCCCTTGATGTGAGAATTCTCTTAGAATTGGGAGAAAAATTCCCCTGTAAAATATTGAATAAAAGTTTTAAATCTGATGTGGTAATATGTAAGTAAGATCTAATCCAACTAATATCTCCTGACAGTTTTGGAAATCATTTAATGTTACCAAGTGATCTTTTCGTAACTGTAAAGGTTGATGACTCACTGTTTGTGTGTTTAACACACGGCCAAGATATGTGAAAGGAGGATTGGTTTGAATTTCTTCAGGAGAAATTTTTAAACTGCAATCATTGAGAGCAGCCACAGTTTTATTAAGAATTTCATGTAAAAAGGGCATGATTCTTGTGAGCCAGCAAAGTGTCATCTATATAATGGGTTAAATAGAGATTCGGATATTGGCTTCTAATACCTTGTAAGACTGTATTCCACATACTTTTTGCACAAGGTGGGCTGGTTTTCCATACCTTGTGGCAGGACTTTCCATTGAAATCTTTAAAATGGTTGCTTTAAATTCTCAGAGAGTAAACTAAATGTAAATTGTTTACAATCCTCTGGGCTTAAATGTATAGTAGAA